>NC_064618.1:593159100-593459100 GCF_023898315.1 Schistocerca nitens | reverse complement strand
ATGGCTCTGAGCACTATGGGACTCAACTGCTGAGGTCATCAGTCCCCTAGAACTGAGAACTAGTTAAACCTAACCAACCTAAGGACATCACAAACATTCATGCCCGAGGCAGGATTCGAACCTGCGACCGTAGCGGTCTTGCGGTTCCAAACTGCAGCGCCTTTAACCGCACGGCCACTTCGGCCGGCCAAATCTTTGTCCTTTTCGTTCAAGGTTAATTGAAGGAAAGCGTGTGTGATGTCCGCGACGATAGCTGTAGAATATAGTCTGAAACGCAGTATAATTTCCAGAATCTCTGGTAACAGGTTCGGTCCTACTTCTAATACCTCATTCAGAGAAGGTGCATTGTTTTCGTGAGATGAAACGTCAAAGACTATTCTCCACTTAGTGGTTCCGTATTTCTGCTTCCTCACTGCATTATGAGGGAGATAAAATAGCCCCTTACCTCTACTTGCTCCTTCGTAATGTAGTCTAGCATAAGATCGAAATACATTTGGTTAAAGGCCTCTTGACGTTGAAATCTTTCCCTAAGGTGCATGAATCGTTTTTCCGCGATAGGTCTGTTACTCGAAAGCACTGTATGTTGTCTTTTGGGAAGTGTAACCACTGCTCGATGATCCTTTATAGAGAAAGATGCTCTAAACTCTTAAAGAAGTCTCGTATCCTTGTTGTTCGCAGGTAGATCCTGATCGGCAGCAATCCCTATAGTTTCCAAGTCCCAAAAGCGTCTGAAATCATTATCCGACTGCAGAGGAGATCGGTCAGCCTGAGCAAAATTTACCACGGTTGCATGCACACAGGCTTGTGACTTGTTACCACTAAGTATCCAGCCAAACATAGAAGGAACTAACACTAAGGTTTCAGAGATGCGTATGGGCGAATTGTGCTTCACTATCTTCCAATAAAAATCGCCTCCTACAAGAATCTCCACGGGAAGATCTTCTGTTGAATCGGTTTTCGGATCTGCTAGCGTAATCTTACGGATATCTGGTAAACTCTTTATATGTTGTGGAACTGAAGGCTGGTGAGAAATAACGTGAGTACTTTCGAAGGCAGTAAGTGGCACTGAAGAATTCTGCCAAGGCCCCTTCATATTAAACTGAACAAGCCTGCGGTGGCGTGGGCGTGTAGGGTTGATTCAAAAGAACAAACGGTTAGTTCTTGTCGGTCTACAGTTTGCAGTCTCAGATCATCAATCAGCGATTTTGCTATGAAGCTGGACTGACTACCTGCGTCCAATAGACATCGCGTTGTCCTGCTCAATCCTGTAGGTCCTGAGACGCATACTTTGGCTGTCTGAAGGTACATGTATCCGTGGGGAGCGACAAATACCTTTCCCACGGAAGTAACACATGTCTGACCCACAGGACTCCTAATATCCTTTCGTTCCTCACATATGGACTTATGATGCAGTCTTTTACAGTTAACACACCGAGCCTTATCTTTCTTTCTGCAATTTGACACTTTGTGCCCACGTTGAAGACAAGGAAAGCATCTGTTTGCTAATTTCAATTTATCTATTCGATCATTAACGCGTACGATCTTCTTACAGTCTTGCGCCCAATGACCGCAAGATTCGCAAAAGACGCAGAATGGTTCCTTTACGCTGGCATCCTTCGGAGTCGATCTTTTAGATTTCGCGTTTAATTGAAGTGTGGACGCTATGGGAAGGTTACTAGCAGTGCTGGAAAATTCACCACGTATCTTCTGCATGGTAAGCGCCCCGTCGACTTTCTCGTTCAGAAACTCCATCAGTTGCAAAATGTCCCCTTCGGATATTCCTGTACGCTTGGCGTGAATTATCCAGCGGCGGCATATGTCATCCGGAAAATCGCGTAAAATTTTCGGCGCGAGGATTCGGCCCTATCCGTTCACGTCTTTCCCAAGTGCCCGGAGAGCTTGAATACGTCGCTGGCATTAAATGAATGTTGAATTAAGTTCCTCTTGGGTGGACAGCTGAATTGGTTTTATGGCTTCGAGATAAACTAAGTGGGCTTGAATTATTCGATTCTTGTTGTCATAACGCGCTCGGAGAATCCTCTCCGTATCTGCGCACGTCTCGGCCGTCATCGCAATACCGTCCACTAAATGCTTTGGTTCTCCCGAGAGATAGCCGCGAAGAAAAACGTGTTTATTAGTTGTAGTTACCGTCGGATCGTTGTCAACCGACTGCTCAAACTGCTCCCAGAATCGCGATCCTGTCTCGAGATCGCCTGAAAAAGGCTCAAGCTTGATCGGCGGAAGTTTTACTGAAACTGTGGGAACACTCATTCTTACAGATTGTACCGGTGAATTGTCGGGAATCTTTATGTCTGCTACCGATTTCGCAAGCTGTTTCTCTATTTCGTAAGACAATCGAGAAATTGTGAGTTTCGCGGTGTCTATATAATCTTCGCATTTAAGAACATCTTCTTCGTATTCGTTATCGTCTAACAACTCGTGAATATCCTCATCTAATTTAACGAGGCGCTTCAGAACGCTTCCCAATCTGTCATTGTAATATTTATAATCCGCGATTTCCGATGTGTCTGACAACCTTTCAACTTCCGCTACGAGTCGCGTAATGTTTGCTCTTTCTCTCATACGTTTTCTCTTTAGAGAGTGTAACTGTGCTTCTGGTTTGTGGTCTGGCATGTCCATTCCGTCAGATTACTCTAAAGTTTAAAGCAGTGTCGGTTAGCGACAACGCCACCTAGGAACAAGGCCTCACAGCGCGACTCGTGACGTCATGACTAGGGGTCTGAAATACCGAGCGGCTTGTTAGGCTCTGCGCCACGTATATGAAAACATTAAACACTTTCCTGGCAGACTACTCATAGTGTTTTATGCATAAATCTGTAAACAAACGCTAATCCTTCTCACTGGAGAATTAAATTGTTCAAATTTCGTAAACTATAGCTCCAAAGGTGAAAATACTTTTTCGTAATTTCCGTCACTCGCGTTTTGAAAATGCGAATTTCTAATTCCATAACTCTGAAAGCACTATTTTCACCGTGTAAGTCGCCTTGCATAATTTAATTGTAAATGAGGTACCGTAATTGGAAAGACTGACAATGAATCGAAGCAGGTACTCATACTTGTATCTATGTCAAATTCTAGTTTCGTATGACAGATACCTCATTTGGCAGTCATCTACAGTTTTATACTTAAGAAAACATTACCGTACAGAAACTTGTGCAAACTTCGCTGAACCTTCTACATACTACTTAGTTTAAGAGATTTGCCAGTAGAAGACTAGGTAGTGTTAAGTTATTAGGTATTATAAATTGACATGGGAACCACACATTAGAATTATTACAAACTTGCCCACTGTAAGCCATTGTTTATCAGCTTGAAAATACAGTATTAACTGTTATAAACTTGCACATTTACACTGTTCTACTGTATACAAAGAACAGTATACCAGCGTAAGCAGGATTTACACTCTCATGGAACTGGGGTTTAACTGAAGAATGGGACACCACCCATCAACTTCATGTAATGACATATTTTAAGAACCTGTTATTACTTTTTATTGTACAAACTGATTCATTTATATTCACCCATCCACATACTGATCCCCATCTTTTAATTAAAATACTTGTCATTTGATACACTGATCATTGGCAGTGGGTATTACAGCATTGTAAAAATTTAAAATGTCATCTATAGGGCCATTTGTGAAAGCAGATGAGTGGTATCCCAATCTTCAGTAATGCCAGAACTAGAAGTAGTAGGCATCTTCACATACCTTACTGCAGAACAGTAATGCATAGAACAGTAATGTAGTGAGTATGAAGCTGTTTAACAAACTGCCTATAGAATGGCTAGAAGCTTTATTTGATTTATCCAAGCACAAGAAGTACAGTTGGTCATCGGTAAATCCTCCCTACTCACTTTAATGTATGAGTCTAAATATTACAGTGATAACTGCTTGGTGAGTGTACCATAATTTCCTTAATGATTTCTATTTAAGATGTACTACACAAATAGTTTTAACTTGAATATTTTACTTTATGGAAAATCTGGTGTAACGTTGTTTTTTAATTTGCGTATAGTAATTTTTGTATACATGCTGTATACTTTTTAAACATTTGTAATTTGACTGTCTATTGCTGCAATAGCTAAATAACAATAAAATTCTTTTATTGTTCACTAACGTTGTCCCAGAGGAAAAAAAGCACTGCTAATCCAAACTCCAAAAACATTATCAAATAAAATTGCATTGAATTTCTCTCAAATGAAGAATGGCTAAAGTTATGTATTGTCCTCCCCCCCCCTCCCCGAAATATTGGTTGTATTGCAGATTAATTTTTACTTATGATGATGGTAGACTAACATGCTAATACTAGCAATGAATTGTTCTCCTTGTGAGAATAATTAATTTACTGAGTGGACAAAAATATATACAAAAACTTGTCAACCACAGAGCAGGAGCAGCATTAATTATATGAACAGAAAAGACTATTCCCCTAATTCTATGAGACTGGGGTTTCACAGAGAATTTGTGGTAACAAATTAATCTGTAGCAAAGCCTCATGTTTACAGCTGCACCATATCGAACAGAGCAGAAGGGGTCTAATACATAACATTTACCGACAAGATGTATGGGATACTGTGCATGAAATAAATACAGAAAATAGAAATAAACATTTATTTCACATCATCTTCCCAAGCCTCAAACAGTGAAAATATACAACCACAGTATAATTTAACATTTTTTCAATCTTTTGTACACAGTTACTTTTTTAACAGTAGGTTCATCATTTCCCCTCTTGGTGTAATTGTTTAGCAAAATATCTGCACAGCAAAACAGTATGCAATTCATGACTGAATCAATTGAGTGTGTATTTTTACAGTGAAGCCCATAAAAAAGATTGCTGGGAATGTTGTGGGATGCTACCTTCACAAGTACATTTCTCTGATTTGCCTGTTCTAAAAATAAAATTCAGAATTTTTCTGTAGAGTTAAATAGACATATGTCATACACACTACTACATCATCTGCAGGATATGTCAACCCTCCTCTGTCTTTTACCATAATCAAATCAACACCACCCTGCTTAATTTCATCTGTAGTAAGGAATATCTTACAATATTCACAATGGTTTTTTTTTATAGCTTGGTGTGAGCAGTAACCTGCTATGTAATGCAACAGTGGCCAAGTATTCTCATCTATTCCATCAACATCATTTTCATCTATTGCTACCTTTAAAAATTCTGGTATTGATGTTTCTTTTAATCCCTGAATTTCAATATGAGTAGGAAAAATATCAGTGGTCTTAATAACAACATCCCCAACTACTTTCGACCGAAGCACAAGGGAAAACATAGACTGTGCCCTTAGTTTTTGTTCAGTTTCAAAAACTTGTCTTAGAGAAACATGATAATTTCCCCCACATAGCTGGCTGTGTTTGCCAAACCTTTCTTCTAAACTGTCTGTCTGTACTTTTCCTAACAGCAAATATGATCTGTTTTTCTCAGAAAGCCAGTAGTCATTGAAGTCGATCAAAGCAGCAGTTGTGTGTTTCAAAGCGCTGTGTGTCTCTCGAGTAAGTTTTCTTTCATCACTACATTCTTCCCAAGAACATAACCATGAGATGAAGCACTGTAAGAATTCTTGTATGTGATGGGATTTACTAGTCACAGGTTCTTGGAAAATATTTCTTAACCTCTATCCCTTGAGTAATGTTTTTACATTTACAATATCCCACCAACGATTTACTATTTTTATCAATGTTGGAGTACTTTCCCAGTTGCTAATTGCTTTCTTTGAACCAAATGTGTCCAAAGCAACAACTGTCGTATCATTGAAAATACGCAACACTAACTTGACATTTTGGGGCTCAATTGAGTTAGGAAATAGAGACTTCAAAGTTAAGGAACTGCCATATTGCAGTAGTTCATCTTTTTCTATCAAGTGCAATTCTTTCAGTGCTCCAACAGAAGACAAACCTCCCTTTAAACTGTCACTGAAGTCAGGAAAACACAAGATCTGCTCCTTTTGGCTAAACCAGTTATGGCAGATACACTTCAAAATATGGACAGTGTCCACAAAATAATACAATGGGCGATTTGGAGAAGACTGTACAGGGTGATCATACTTTATTTTCACATCTGGAGGAGCAGGAAACTTAGACACTGCTTTCTTATTAATTGCATTATTGTCTGCTACTATACCAACCACCTCAAATCCAACTGCGTCTAATTTAAGAATGACTGCTTTAATGTAAGAGAACTGAACATCAACCTGAATAGTATGAACTGGCGGAATAGATACATCCTTGTAAGGTGATTCCATGCTCTGAACCATAAAAACATAGGCGCTGGTTGCACACAAAAAATTTTCAGTGTTAAAGGCACATCCTACAACATTTCCAGCTTTGTAATCAAGCTGAGACTTCAGATGAATTTCATCCATCAACAGGAGCACAGTTTTATCATCTGAGGATAAAGTACCTACTTTATTTGTGATGTAGCTCATAAACTGATGACCCTGTTGCTCAATGACACGATTTGTTGAGAGTTTACTACAAAGCCTTGAAAGGGTGTTAGGACTAGGCACAGAAAAACTGTCAGTGTTCCTCAAAAATTTGTAAGCATGTGGGCTTTTAGAATGTACTAATGACCACATTATCATAGAGTTAGTATCATACCTAAATTGAGTTGAACTTCTGCACTTCAAAACTGGAATCTGTTCCTTCAAAAATGTGATTTTAGTTTCGTTTCCTGGCAACTTTTCTAATAAATTTTGCAATAACTGGTCAATTAAAGACAAAATGTTATCTACAGGAGCCTCAGAACTATTATACAGAAGATAAATGTTCTTAAGAACATCACTTACCACCTGTATGTTGTTTACTTTCATGGGAAATTTCATGTTTCCAATACATTTCACTTCAATATCATTACTGAAGACACTGAGTAATAAACCACTGCTTATAACTATGTGGCAAAAAATTCTTGGGTAAGGATTATGCTTTAGTAACACTAGGCACACACTGTCAAATTTGTTTATCACTACCCAGTCACTGTGCTTTTCACATTCACTCAACTTTGTTTTCATTTGTTCTAAAGTATCGAACGATATCGCATCAATCATTTTCGCATGTGTGTCCACACTTTCTTGGATAGCAATTTGAAGAGCACGATTTTCTAAACGCCCCCTGCGAATTTCTGGGTCCTCTCGTACTGCAGTTTGATAACTCGACAAGTAATATGGGCATCCAGGCAACTTCGATGGGATAGCATCTGAAAAATTAATAACGAAGTATGAAACCGATCTCACAGCATATAAGTGAAATAAAGATAGTTGTTCGGTACTTTACTAAGAGCGTGTTTCGTAACTCAGCTTTTCTCAAGCGTCGAAGATCCAACGGTGCTGACAAGAGTGTACCCGTTTTCGGGTCATACATGCTGGTACTGCTTAAAATATCGTCCTTGTTGAAATGCAGTTCACATATCTAAAAACAAGCATACAGTTCTCTTTAAAACATATAACGAAAATTAATGAGGTATGAGATTATAAATACATTCTTCTGTTTACTGTATTTTGTTCAGCTCGACTACATTTCAAGTAACTACGACACACTAACCAAACAAATACACTGATACTTACAACAGAGTGATTACTAGGTGTCCAGTCTTGTCTGTGAACAGCC
Source organism: Schistocerca nitens (assembly GCF_023898315.1). Lineage (NCBI taxonomy): Eukaryota > Metazoa > Arthropoda > Insecta > Orthoptera > Acrididae > Schistocerca > Schistocerca nitens. The sequence continues at coordinate 593,451,461 of NC_064618.1, read as the reverse complement.
GATAACCGTTTTCGTCTTAAATTCTCGTCAGATGGAAAATAAAATACACTGACTTTAGGTCCATTATCGTAATTGCCCCTGCAGTTCGGCATTCAACACGTTCGGGGCATCGTAACTGAGTATAGATCAAATAACCACTCACGAACAGCACAAAGTACGATATGGAAACGCTACGAATCAGGTGTGTCGGACTGTCGGTACCTAACTTCTCAGACCCCTACCCGTGACGTCACAGGCTCATTAGACTCACGATGTGAGGCCTTGTTCCTAGGTGGAGTTGTTAGCGATCAGCTGGTCATAGTAAGGCGTTATCTTTGGATCGCTTGTCGAAGCAGTTCAATTGATGGTCGCTAGATGACAGCACTAGTCATAAACAACGTACAGGCGTAGCGTAGGATCTGATAATTCGTTAAAGCGCTAATCGAACAGCTACAATAACAGTACACAGCGGCAATAACGTAATCAGCTGCCTTTACAAATGGCACTACAAAACATGTTGCGTGATAATTCAATTGAACTTAGCTGTGTAAGCAGGCGGTTGTCGTCGAAGAGCTTGCTGCGTGGTGTGACAAATCGCTGCAGTAAGCCCCCTCGTAGTATTGCCGCGTGACGTGCGTCCAGAATTCGGGGTTCACAACGGCAATCGTGGAAATTGTCTTGGGCAAAGTCTCTCCCGGGTTTCGGCACCAAATTCTTATGTCGTGAATCACAGTAGTGCAGCGATTAGAAGTCCAACAACACTTTATTACATAGTCACAGAACATACGATACAACATGTCAAAGATACACTGTCCTAAGAATAAACAGTCTCTCACTTGCCCGAAGTACATCACTCTGTGGCAGATGTAAATATCGTCCAAGATCGTTCTTGCGTAGCGTTGCCCTTGTTGATGTCCACAATATCGGATCCTGATGGCGGGAAGTAACCGAAGTTGCGTATGCTGTTAATTGCAGAAATGCACCGGCAGAAAAAGAGTCGCAGCACCAAGAATGAGTTGTGCGACATCAATGAACAAACGACGGTTGGTAGGCGTGTTTCTACATCTGGTAGTTGATATCTATTTGATTTTCTCGTGAATGGTATAATAGTAACACTACTAGCGCCACTGTGAGGATGCTCATCAGGTTTGCTTAAAATAAAATCTGAAAGGGTCATGAGCGTTAGTTATCTATGACATTGGACGTGGTGGGTTATGTGCGTTTAAGGCAACAAAGACGCCATTATCAACATCTCACTGAATTTGAATGAGGTCACGTAACAGAGGTACGAGAAGCTCTAAGTTCCATCTCCGATACTGCTGAAAGACTTGGCAGCAATGTGGCCACTGTACATGCTTTCTGGCAGCAATGGTCACCAGAATATATGGTCGCAAGAAGGGCCGGGCCCCCGACGGACACGTGTCACTGCCGAGAGGGAAGACCATCTTATTCAGCGTATGGCGCTGGTGCATAGCGTTGTATCTGCAGCAGCAACTTGAGCAGCATTCGGCTTTACAGGGACACAACAACTTCTATACTGAGGGACTCCGAGCCAGATGCCCAATAGCGGGCATTGCACTGACCCCGAATCACCGCCATTTGTGATTTCAGTGGTCTCAATCGAGAGCTCATTGGAGGACGGGGTGCCAATCTGTCGTGTTTTCTGATGAAAGCTGGCTCTGCTTTCGTGCCATCCTCGGCCGCGTGTTGTTATAAGAAAGCCAGTTAAGGACCGGCAACCGACCCATTTACGTGCAAGACACACTGGACTTTCAGCTGCAGTTATGATTTGGGGTGCGATTTCTTATGGAAGCTGGAGCACTCTCTTAGTCACTCCATACATGCTGATTTCAAAACTGAACGCCAGTCTGGTGATTCGATCTGTTTCGCTGCCACTCATTAACAGCATTCTAGGGCCTGTTTCCCAACGGGACAGCGTTCCCCCATACACCGCTTTTGTAGCCCTACATGCTCTGCAGACTGTCAAGACGTTGCCTTGGCCTGCTCCAATTGAACACACGCGGGACACAATACGAAGATGAACTGCAAAGAAACGTTGCGTAAATAATTGCAGACTTCAATTGTTGATGAAAACTGGAAGTACGGAAGCGTTCAGGAAAAGTAATACAGCAAAATAATTCAGTTAGAAATTACGTAAATAGGATGTGCAGGAAAGCCAAGGCAAAATGACAATTGGAAAAATATCAAGTAATAGGAATGGTCATTAGAAGAACTAACTGAGCATATAGAAAAGCCAGTTCAAACTTCGACGAAATTAAAACCAAGGACGTTAACATTGAGAGTGCCATGAGAATTTCAGCGTAAACGGAGAGGGAGGAGCACATCAGTGGAAACTATTGTGATGACCTCTACGACGTGGATGAGAGTCTGGTAATGAGAGAAGAAAAGAATTGGAGAGAAGGTAGAAAACTTAAGGGAACCAGTATTGCAATCAGAGTTTAATAAAGCCTTAAAAGACTTACTATAAAATAAGCACAAGGGCTACATAACAGTTCTACGAATTTTCTAAACACGTTTGGACAAGCAGCAACCAACCAACTGTTGCGGTTGATTCGTAGAATCTATGAGGCTGGAAACGTATCGTCATACTCCCAGAAAAAAAAAATAAAAAGCTCTATCACGAAGACACAAATGGCAGATTAGTGTGAGATCTAACATGTAGTCAGCATTACAACTGACGCAGCAACTTGCTAAGAAGAAGAATATACGGGACAATGGAAAAGAAAACTGAGGATCTGTTAGGTGACGACCAGGTTGGCTTTCAGAAAGGTATAATCAAGAGATAGGCAATTTTAACACTGCGGCTGATGATGGAAGGCAGGGTATTGTAAAAACATGACATGATCATAGGATATGTCGAACTAGAAAAAGTGTTCGAGAAAGAAAAATGGTAGAAAATGTACGAAATTCTGAGAAAAATAGGAGTTAGCTATAGAAAAATATGTAATGTACTATATGCTCTAAAATACGAGAGTAAAAAATGAGAATGGAAGACTATGAACTAAATACTGGATTTAAAAGGTACGTATAAAAATCTACTGGGTCCCGGGTCGGTACCCAGAGACTGATTGCGATTTGAATAAATATCATCCGCAAAGGCGGAGAAGACTTGCGGCATCAGAAATCACCCTCATTAAGTCACGGGCCCAGTCAAATAGGGCGGAGAAGCGGAAAGAGGTTCAGGGCACTCTCTTGCTCTTGGGGTGGGAACCTACCTATAGAAGTGGAAGAATCAGCAAAGGGCACGAGGGTACAATGGACACAGCTCCATTAAAGAGACATAATACGAGTATGTATCCACATGATGTGCGTACTGTGGCTGAAAAAGTGTCGCGACAATTTCCCCCTTAGCAAAAGACTTCGGCCTAGTCACCAATTCGTGTGTCCGGGAGGGGACTGTCAAAGGGAAGGTGACCATGAGAAAAAGACTGAATAATCAACGAAACGATAACGTTCTACTAGACTGGACGTGAAATGTCATGAGTTTGAACATGGCAGGAAAGTAAGAAAATCTGAAAAGGGATTTGTTGACGCTGAATCTAGGTATAGTGGGGTCGTAGAAATAAAATGGAAAGAAGACAAGGCTTTGTGGTCAGGTAATTCTACAGCAGTAGAAAATTGTATACGTGGACTAGTATTCGTTATGAATAGGGAGGTAGGGCAGACAGTGAGTTACCGTGAACAGCTCACTGACAGGGTTGCTCTCATCAGAATCGACAGCAAACCTGCACCGACTACGATAGTTGAGATATACACGCCGACGTCACAACCCAGAAATGAAGAGATAGAGAAACTACATAAGGATGTCTAACAGGCAAATGAATACCAAAAGGGAGATAAAGAGCCAATAGACACGGGGGATCAAAAATCTGTTGTAGGGGAAGGAGTAGAAGAAAGGGTTAAGGGGCAATATGGAATTGTGTTTGGTCAAAGAGATAAGAACGACTGATTCAGTTATGCAATAAATTTCAGCTGATAATAGCAAATACCCTGTTCAAGAACCACAAACGTTTGAGATATATGTGGAAAGGACGGGAGATGCGGTAAGATTTCAGTTACCTTACATCATGGTCACACAGAGATTACGAAATCAAATACTGGATAGTAATGCAAGATTAGGAGAAGATATAGACTCAGATAACAGTTTACTAATGGTGGAGAATAGGCTGAAGCTGCAGTTGAAAATGGAAAGAAGACGAAAGAAAAATCAAGACATGTTCATAAGATTTAACCCTCAAGGAAAGACACTGGACAATATAACATGGGCGAAACGTTCAAAATTCTGTTAAAAATGTTATAAACTACACAAAAAGACGAGTACTATACAATTCATACAAGTATTAAGAGAAAACAGCAGGACTAAAAGACCAAGGACGAAGTTATTGAATGAAAAAGAATGTATGATAGGGGTGTAGTCTTCCGCCCCTACTGTTAAATCTACACGAAGAAGAAGCAATGACTGAAATAAAAGAAAGGTATACAACCGGACCTAAAATTTGAGGTGCAAGGATATCGGTTATAATATTCTCTGATGACATTGCTATCCTCAGTGAAAGTGAAGAAGAATTAAAGAATGTGTTGAATGAAACGAACATGCTAATGAGCAAAGCGAAGGAAGACGAAAATAATAAGAAGTAACAGAAATGAGAACTGCGAGGAGCTTAACATCAAAATTGGTTATCACGATGTAGACAGAGTTAAGGAATTCTCCAACTTTGGTAGAAAAATAACCTATGACGGACGGTGTTGGGAGCACATATTAAGCAGACTAGCACTGGCTATGAGAAATGTACCACTAAAGAACATAGGCCTCAATTTGAGGAATAAAATTCTTGAATTGTAGGTCTGGAGCACAGCGTTGTGTGGTAGTGAAACACAGACTGTGAGAAAATTGGGAAAGAAGAGAATCAATTTATTTGAGATGTGGTGATACAGATGAATGTTGAAAATTACGTTGACTGATGAGATAAGAAGTTAGGAGGCTCTCCGGACAGTTGGCGAGGAAATGAATTTATGGGCTTCACGGACAATAAGAAGGGACAAAATGATACGATATCCGTTAAGGCATCAGGGAATGACTTTCATGGTACTAGAGGGAACTGTAGAGGGCAAAAGCTGTCAAGGTAGACAGCGATTTGAATACAACCAGCAAATAATTGAAAACGTATTTTGTGTCCTCCTTTGAGATGAAGTGTTGTGTCGTCCGAGCAAGACACAGCCAAGGCATAACAACCAGAGAAGCTAAGATGGAAGCTCGTGCCAGTACCACTGAGTTTCGCCACTTGAGAGAGTTCAACCAGCGCCACTGGCGGCGCTCAGGATGAAGATATCGACTTCGCCTCGGCCAATTGCCGGCCGAGTACAATCCGCCAATGACCGGACGGCTACGGGCAGAAGCCTACTCAGAAGACAGAAGAGCAGCGGTGGCCCACTTAGTTCATCGTCGAGGGATGACGTAGGAAACGTCGTTTAGTGAACTCTTACAAGAGAACAGACAGTTGTTGTAAACTGCATTTGTTATACTGTTACGTTTACCTGCTATTGTTTGCACTTAGCCATTGAGGGCCTTTTTTGTGTTATATTACAAGCAATGTTGAAGTCTTCAATGTTCTGCTAGTCACGAAGATAAGTAAAACTTTTAAGTCATTTGTGTGAGTTTTTTACTAATTTGTTTTAGTGTTGTAGAACCTTCGTTGTCCTATGCCCTGTGGTATAGCTGTGTAATAGTGGCAGAAAGTCTTGCGGTGTACTGTACCAGAAGCCGTTTCACGAACTCACAAACTTGGCCTTCCGTAACAACAGTAGCAACTCGACCACCACAAGAGTAGCCACGAGGCCTTTACGAAACTGGTGACGAGGGTTTACAAAAACAAGATTCGCCCAAGAGAAGAATTCGTGACTGACCGCATCAAACCAGTCAAAAGCCTTATAAAAAAAAATTAAAAAAAATACAGGAACCGGGATGCAATGTTTATCCGTAATGCTCAGTTTATGCATCGATGAAATTATGGTAAAGGTAAAGGGAGGTTCAAGTGCTGAAATGAAATTCAGGATGCAGTCTTCTGTAACAGCACATCTGGTTGACATCCTACAGGGCACCTGTTCAAAACCAGCCGCGAGACATTATTTGTCATTTCGTGTTTGCGATTTCCTTGAAAGTTGTCTAAATCTGTTGTGCTGGTAATGTTTGTATATACTGTCACGAGCCAGAATAATATTCTGGGTGGATACTAAAAAACTATTCTATCGTGGAAACGCGAGAGGCGAACAGATTGTGTCAACATTCAGAGAGAATGCCAGCGAGAGTGAAACACTGGCAGAGCAGAAAAGAGCGTCTGGTAGGTGACGTTGCTACAACCTAATGAGATTAGGATCACAGACGAGTTTCGGAAACCAGGACATATTTGGTCGTTCCCACAAATTGATACCTATTTCACGTAGCCTACCAGATGTATACACCCTCAATTTCACAGTTTAGTCGCAGCTGCAGTTGAGTGTTGTAGCTCACTAGTACCGAGGCGTAACCTGTGACGTACCACCCGCGCCCTACTGAGATAACATCAATATACGATACCATCGCCAACTAGATCCGATGGATTCTGCTGCTGAGAGCTGCTGCTACATCATCCTCGTCATTGCTGATGGGAGGTCTACGGCGCCTTACAACAGGCCTCTGTAAGCCTCACTGGTGGTCCTTGGCGAGCTGGTCAACCCACATCGTTCTTGGGGAGCGCAGTAATTTCTGTTCCCCGAATAGCAGCTACGAGCAACCACCAGCATCGGGGGTCGGTCTCTCTCTGACGGAACGTGGCGTATCTGTACACCGTTACGGCTACTTTGTACTGAGCTACTAGCTGCCTTTCTGAGGCCCACGAACGACGTCAACGAGAGTGTTATGGTATTCCGGTGAGCAGAGCTGCAGGCCACCAGGCCGCGAAGGCTGTGTTTGCGTGCTACTGTGCCGACGACCTTCCACGACATAGCAGCTGTTGTGTGAGTTCGATATAACAGCTGCTGCGTGAGCTACCATTGCTGCGACGAAACTGGGTGGTGCTTACGTCACAAACACTGGATGGCGAGTGCTCCGCCTGTTCGCCGTGCAGCCAGCGATTTGGGGAAGACCGTGCAGTACTTGTTGGTAAATGTGTAAACTGAGGGTAACGTCTACTTACATTTTAGGAATCTGACTTCTTCACCACTGTATTCCGCATTCCGCGCAACGCTATCGTGACAACCGTAGAGGCCTCTTTAGGAAGGGAATATTCAAAGTTTGTGTAAGTAGCTGTACCCCCTGTACAGATGTCCTGTTTCGCTTTAAGATGGTGGTCGTAATAAGTGTATTTTATTGCGACTCTGCTTTTGGATTCAGACTGATTCTGGGTACGACGTGGTAATGTCATTGATATGGTTCGAGAGATACATTGCTGTCCTTAGTTGAGGAGAAGAATAATTTCAAGACCTCTTGAATGGAATGAACAGTCGAAAGAGTTCAGAGTATTGAGAGAGCAAACAGAAAAAAGATCAAGAGAAATAGCAGAAATGAGATTAGCGATGAACGGAATATTAAAATTTGTACCACGAAGCACACGTTGAGGAATTTAGATACGCTAGAAGAAAATAACTGACGTATGAGCAAGGAGAACTCGAAAAGTGCACCAGCACTGTTAAAGAGGGAGTTTCTGACCAAAGAAGTCTGCTAGTTTCGTAGGTGTCAGTCTGCGGAAGGCTGGCTGGCTCTGAGCACTATGGGACTCAATTGCTGTGGTCATCAGTCCCCTAGAATTTAAAACTACTTAAACCTAACTAACCTAAGGACGTCACACACACCCATGCCCGAGGCAGGATTGGAATCTGCGACCGTAGCAGCAGCGCGGCTCCGGACTGGAGCGCCTAGAACCGCACGACCACCGCGGCCGGCATCTGCGGAAGGAATTTTAGAGAATGTAAGTTTGGAGCACAGTATTGTATGGTAGTGTATCATGGATTTGAGGAAACCGTAAAAGAATCTGAGCGATGCGATGAGGTATACAGAAAAACATTGAAAATTCGGTGAACTAATAAGATAAAGAGTGAACAGATTCTCTACGGAACCCACAATGGAAGTGACATATTGGAACCATTGACAGGAAGGAAAGGGATGATATGACGTGCGTTAATAAACTCCAGGGTACCATAGGATGCTGTAGAGGCTACTGGGGTGGAGACCGAGGCTAGAAAACATCCAACAGATAATTGAGGTCGTAGGGTGCAAGTGTTTCTCTGGGACGAAAACATTGGCACAAAAGGGGATCCGTGGCTGGTCACGCCAAACCATTAAGAAGACTGATGAACAAAAAACTTATAAACTCTATTTAGGCCGACACAATCATTAATTTCTTAATACTATCACAAAAATTAAACACTAGCACTCTTTAATTTTCAGGAATTTTTAAATAACAGATATTCTACTCACTCAGTAGACAGATAACCACAAACAGCGAGAGCACGAGTTTCGTGTTTGGCAGCATAAAACACTGTCAAGGAACTTATTGTAGGCTATATACATATATTTCAGTTTACTGCCCTAACTTGCTGATAACATTTAAGCTCTCGATAAGTTGAATTAACATGCTTTAGGTTGTTTATCATCAATTGTATTTCCATAAAAACATTATTATCGGAGCGTTTGTCCCTTATAATGTCCGAAGTACTTTCGGGTTTACGTACCAGGACGGTGATAGATAACATTTTAAAAGGAACTGTCAGCTTATTGTTGCCAATCACAATTTATTTTTATTTATTTCCACCACAGCTTTCAGAAGCTTGAAACTTTCATTACACGGATAATTAATGTTAGCTACTAAGACATGTGTGTTGTGCGTTCGACTTTTTGGTACACTGTGGCTCCGTCTGCTAGCATAAGACAGAATTGCTACTAGATAGTACCATAGGTGTGCCACTTTGAGTGTGGGTTTTTCAGCAATCTCACTGTCTTCCAGTAAAGGAACAGTGAAATGTCCCCTTAGAAAAATTATACATGACTGTGTTTAAACTGGCACACAATATTTTTAGCGCAACGCAATCTGGCTTTGAAAAATCCCTACAAAAAATGGCCCTGACTAGCATTAACCTGTACCTTTCACAAATCACTTACCTCACAAAAATCTTCGTTACTCGAACTACTGCAATACAGCGAGCGCCACTACTGCCTGATAAATAAAAGATTCAAATTACTGAAGGCAGTAACTACTGATAGGCATAGTTAGCAAATGAAAGATTTTGATAGAGAAAAAACAATGTATTTACCTTCATATTGTTCAAAAGTCATAGTATATATAGCAGTTCATGACATCCATTCTTACAAATGTACTGTTTCTGATGGACACACGTCCAGAACATCCGCTCTCAAAAATCCATCTCACTTCCCCACATCCAACACTGCTGGCGGCTCACCTCCAACTGCGCAACGCTACGCGCTGTTAACATCCAGCTGCTCAACACTACAATGGCAGACAACAATGCAAACTAGCCGCAGACTGCACACAGCACAGCCAGTGATTTTCATACAGAGCGCTACGTGGCGTTACCAATAAGAAAACCTAAACAGCCTCCTTACAACAGTTATAACACCCTGAATGGGATTCTTATGACTTCACGTAAAAATCCAAAACGTGTGTACGAGGGACAGCGAACCGCCAGGATAGCCGCGAGCGCTAATGCCCTGTTTCCTGGACTCAGATAGGCGGGCCGGCCCCGGATCGAATCGGCCCGGTGTATTATCAACGAGGGCCAGTGTGCCGGCCAGCCTGGATGTGGTTTTCCCGCATCAGTTACACGACACGCCGACATTGGAAAACGTTCGCTCTATTTCATGGCTCTCACTAGACAGAGATAGCTGGGGTACACTATTTCTGTCCCAGGGGCTACCGGGTGGCGACAAGAAGGTCATCCGGCCACCCTCCAACAGTAACATTGCCAAACCCCTAGTAACAAGGTTGACCCCACGTTGGAGTGGGAATAAAGCCGAAGGAAATGATGATGATGGTGATGATGACGATGTATGTACGAGGGACAATGTTGCTGCAACACCAAAGACGTTTTCTGTGGCAGAATCAACCCATGAAGAAAGTAAATTAGAATAGGAATTTTTTCTAGGGGACCAATGGATCATAGATACTATGCTGAATTACTATTACCTGAAAGGCACACATTCCTGTTGCTGCAGGTACATCCTTTTTTTTGGTAGGGTAGAGGTAAGAGGGGAGAATCATTGCAGTACATGGCTGCTAGTTAAAATAGCAACACGACTGTGGCGACATGGCAACAAACGTCAAATTAGCATGAAGTTCTGTTTTTGATTTTGGGTAATTTGACTTCTGATTGACTTGATGCGGCCTACCAGGAATTCACTTTCCCTGCCAAACTCCTCATCTCGGATAGTACTTACACCCAACGACCTAAGAATAATAATTTCATTAGATAATCTGCCTAAAATTTGTAGAGCTGATGAATCAGTCGTCAGGTACTGAAGATCATTGTTGGCACCAAGGATAATGAATGACTTGTCAAGATGGTTTCATTGCTCTACTATTACTAATAAACAGTGGATGAGAAGAACTAATGAGTGAATCATCTCAGAAGGTTTCATAGATTGTTACAAGCGATACATGGGGAAGTAGAAGAAGCGCTTGTGGGTCAATGAGCCACGTTATACGACCAGCAAAGCTGATTTGTGGTACTGACTATGGCAGATCCTCACCACTTGCTCAGCTGGTGGACAAACATGTGGAAACAACACATACACAGCACATCACCGCGTCTAACGTGGCTTAAGAAAACTGTTGGCATTCAACACAGATTCCACTCGTCCTGGAATTGTGACCTTCTCTGGATGAAGTGGTACTGGTTGATTTGCGTGTGGATTTTCCGTAGTCCATATTCGAGAATTCTGTGTATTCACATATCCTGTTACATGGAAGTGGGCTTCGTCTGTGTACAAAATCTTCCACGACCAATCATAGGCCATTTCCATGCGAGTTAGAAATTCTAAAGCAAAGATCCTCTTGCCGTCAGATGAACAGGAAGGAGGTCGTACACATGGGTAATTCTGAATGGATGTTTCGTAGGATTTTAAGCAACGTGCTCACGGGTATGTCGAATGTTCAGGGTATTCCCTGTGCACCACACGTTTGCACACCACCACTCTTCTCCTCCTGCATTGCTGTGGCCACTGCTTCCACTGAAGTCGAATCAATTCGTTTCCTCCATCTACCAGGTTGCACACCAAAAGAACCCGTCTTTTCGAATTCGTTACCTCCCCCTACCAGGTTGCACACGAAAAGAACCCGTGTTTTCGAATTTCCGAATCATTCTCTCCACACCAATGGCAGTCATCGGAGCAACGCCTTTTTTTTCAAACCATTCAGTGTGTGGAACTTCTGCAATGCGATGTGTGCACAGTCATCATTCTTGTAATATAGCTTTACAAGCATAGCGCAATCCTGCATTGAGACAGCCATGGCGAACGTCGCAGACGCGAAAGGAGGAAGAGCCCTGTTCCCGGCGTGTTTATACCAACTTCAGTCGGTCGTGCATGCGGTCGCTACAATCACACGTGCTATGAGTTGGACTGTGCACGGTAAGTCTGTTTGGTAGTAAGGGTTGTACACTGTTCGTCACCCGTTGCGGACACCCGGAATCTTTGCAAGAGTGAAGTAGAATAGCACGCGCCGTTGCAACACGAGCATTGCGACAGGCGATCATCGGTTTGAACTATTATTGTGTGTTGCGTTGTTTTTACGCTCTTACGCTGTGTATGTCCAACAAAATGAATATGCATTTTTGAGCATTGGTTGCCTATCTCAACATAATCGACTGTGAACCCACTATCAGCTGTTTCAGTTTGACCTATAGTGTGCTGCATAAATAAATTGTAATGTTGCTAAGGAAATATGGCACTACAAATCTCTATCGACCGAAAATAAGTTACTCGTACGCTAAGGATCGCTTGTGTGAGGCGATCATGTGGGATTTTAATTTAAGCGGTGGATTAGAAGCTGTGCCGCAAACTTACCGTCGTCATTTGAGCTACTCGTGTTCAGGTCAGAGGTAGCTGTAGCATCGGGGACAGCAGTACGGCATATTTTTATCACGGCCATAGGTACAAAACTAATGATTCGCTACAGCTGTCAGTCGAACGTTCACTGCTTTATGTTGCTACACCTCAACTACTGTGACCTCAGAGAATGAAGTTACGTGCATGGAACGTTGTCGAAGAATATCACTTAGTATATCACAATCAGATGTCGCCGGGAACATTCTTCAGTTCAAAGCTGCTGCTGAAGGAGTTTCTGCGTTACTGACTAAATGTTTAACACTTGTCTACTTGGGTGTGCTATCGGAAGCCTCCCATCAATCTGATGTGGAAATGAGTGGCCATCAATGATGCGAATTCTCTTGGAAGTCAGCGAAGAGCTCAGCAAGCACAATGAGGTCAGAGATTAGATTGGGTCAACATGTTCAGAGATCGACCAGCAGAACAAGCGAAGTTGATCTGCCCTGTTTCGCTTGGTTTGTGAAACCACGTCTGTACCACCTTCAACCCTGTTCTACATTACCAAGACATATTTCATTGAAATTTGCTAGCATATTGAAGTTCTCGTGCCCGTCATAGGATGTAGGGAAACATACCACTGCTTCTTGTGTGCGGTGAACCAGACGGACTATATTAAGTGGCTCGTCAAAACTTTGCTGATGATTCCTCCCACATGCTATTCGTGAGTCGCAAAGTATCCCTAGTGATGCAAATTAAAGTCCACCACTTGAAAAAGCCCGTTGCTTAGTGAAAATATTCTCATGGTCAATTTACTTTTGTGATCAACGTCTTCGAAAGTCATTATGGCGAAAGCTGTAAGTTGACGTGACAAAAATTTTGATTTAATTGCTTCGTCAGTTGAGATGTAACAGAAGTCTTGTAGTCGGTTGAATGGGTTCACAACAGTGGTGGTTCTCTTTGAGCCTTCGAATTGTATCTCCTGCAGCACGAGGATCCACCCATAATATGAAAGTATTACACACAGCCCAATATTGCATGCCCTAAGCAATGGATCAGGAAAGAGTGATTAAAAAGTAACGTCTTCACCTCTGCTCAGATTTAATTTGTGTAGTTTCCAGCCACTGTTTTGGTCAAGTCTCTTCCAGCTATCAATAACAATCCATTTTTTCGGAAAGGGTAAAATGCTTTCGAATATCAGCTCAGTGTTATGCTCTTCATAGCTCGGCGGCGAATAGGGGTATTTTTTGTGCAATATCTTTTCTGTGAGAGAATTAACGTGAAATTTTTCTCGATATTCCTTTGTTATCACTCTTATGAATTATAGGCCACACAAAGTTCCGACATAAATGCAAGAATTCGGAAGTTCACTTCTGAATGACATTAGTTTTCTACAGAGCTTATTGTAAGGTTTCGATATAGCGCAGCTCTCTTTTTAATGGACGTATATGAGATAATTTCCAACTTCCATAGAAAATTAAATCTACAGTTATTATAAGAATAAATACAGAAAAGACTTTCAGTTTGTGTTTCAGTGCTATATTACAAATTTGACGTATGGCGTAGCGGTCATTACTCTTTAAACATTACCACTCCTCTAATACTCAACCAAATGGTAAAATAGACTTCAGATAACACAAGAATAAAGACAAATGCGGGTAGGAGTCGCACATGGAGTGTTCCATACACACATAATTTTGTGTAGAAACAGTTCAACCATCGCAGGAATAGAGAATATCGCCGATTTTATCGTATTATTAATATCTGTACAGGCGAGATACAAGTCTACGAATTCCTCAGAAAAAGGGAACCTTACGGAAGCACAGAGAGAAAGTCGGATAAAAAGAATCGTATGATGTAATTCCAAACTGACAAATTTTATTTTTTTCCTTTTCTTCTATTTCTTGAAAAGTCGTGATTCTAGTTCAAAGGGAAGTATCCTATTCGTTTTGATGAGTGAGTTAGTGAGTGTAAATTTGAGACAAAAATGGCCATATCCTTTGAGTAGACTGACTTAAAACCTTACTTTAGTATGCTCATGATTCTAGGTTGACGAGATGGTACCACTTAGGCTTTCATGGGTGAGTTTGTGAGCGTCAAAATATGTGACATAAATGCCCTTATGTTCATTGGCATTTTGCATTTTGACTGCAGTGGCATAGAAGTTTAAATTTTGTACACCGTCAAGAGACCGTAGACGTTCATATGTGACATAAATATCAACTTGATACGTCAGCCAGTCCTAAGAAAATTGGTTTTTAAAAGTCAAATAGATACACAGGCGGACTGCAAAGTCGTCCTATAAGAGTTTCATTTTTACCGACTGCAGTAAGGAATCCCAACAATGTGTTTCAAGAAGAAATTGCATGCCGTCAGGCATCTGGTATTTGTATCACATCATTAAGAGTGCCTACTGTGATCAAAATATCAAACGTTTTATTCATTTGAGGTCACTGTCCTACTTTAAAAGGAAAGTGGATAGTGTCGAATAGTTTATGTGTGCGTCAATAATGCTAATCGATAAGATTTTTTATGTTTTGGTAACATTAGGAAGTTGAATATAGAAAGTCAATACGTGCCAAGATATTTTGTCCCCACTGCAGTATTTAGTACACTGAAGAGCCAAAGAAACTGATACACCAGCCTAATATCGTATTGAGCCTCCGCGAGGGCGCAGAAGTGTCGCAACTGATGTGCCAGGGACTCGACTAATGTCAGAAACCGAAACCATGAATCTTGTAGAGCTGTCCATAAACCCGTGAGAGTACGAGGGAGTCGAGATCTCTTCCAAGCAGCCAAGCAGCATGTTGCAAGGCAGCCCAGATATGATCAATAATGTTCATTTCTGGGGAGTTTGGTGGTCAGCGGAAGTGTTTAAACTCATAAGAGTGTTCCTGGAGCCATTCAGTAGCAATTCTAGATGTGTGCGGTGTCCCATTGTCCTGCTGGTATTGCCCAAGTCCGTCGGAATGTACAGGGGACATGAATGGAAGCAGATGACCAGACAGGATGCTTACATACGTGTCACCTATCGGAGTCGTATGTAGACGTATCAGGGGTCTCATATCACTCCAACTGCACACGCTCCACACCATTACAGAGTATCGAATAGCTTGAAAAGTTCCCTGCTGATATGCAGCGTCCATGGATTCATGAAGTTTTCTCCATACCCGTACACATCCTTCCGCTCGATTCAACAAGAAACGAGACTTGTCCGACCAGGCAACATGTTTCCAGTCATCAACAGTCCAAAATCGGTGCTGACGGGCCTATCCGAGGCGTAAAGCTTTGTGTCCTGCAGTCATCAAAGATACATGAGTGGGCCTCCGGCTCCGAAAGCCCATATCGATGACATTTCGCTGAATGGTTCACAGGTTGACACTTGTTGATGCCTCAGCATTGAAATCTGAAGCAATTTGCGGATAGGTTGCACTTACGTCACATTGAATGATTCTCTTTCGTCGTCGATAGTCCTGTGCTCGCAGGATCTTTTTCCGGCCGCAGTGGTGTCGGAGATTCGATGCTTTACCGAATTCCTGATATTCACGGGACACTCGTGAAATGTTTGTACGGGAAAATCCGCAGTTCATCGCTACCTCGGAGATGCTGTGTCCCATCGCCGACTATAACACCACTTAAATCTTGATGACCCGCCATTGTAGCAGAAGTAACCGATCTAACAACTGCGCCAGACACTTGTTATCGTATATAGTCGTTGCCGAACGCAGCGCCGTATTCTGCCTATTTATATATATCTGAATTTGAATACGCATACCTATACTAGTTTGTTTGGCGCTTCAGTGTCGTTACAAGCATAGAGGGATCTATATAGGATAATACTGTATTTCCTTTTGTTAGTAAATAACTACTGTTGTTTCCTTCCGCTCGCATAAGACAGAATTCATGAGTGCATACGTTATTGTTAACAATATGGTTAAGTGGAGTTTATAGCTCTCTATCAACTTGGGTCTAACTGACATGATGCCTTTTTGTAACGCCTACAACGTACTGGAGATAGAGGTTGCCTATTATCAAATAAAGTCGTAGCAGTTGAGCGACTTATCGCAGAATTGTAAACGATTCGATGGCTTCGTCTGGGAAGACTTAAAATGCAGGCGATGAGCTACACTGCGTAAAATAAGCACATGTGCTGGTAAATCGTTTATAGAACGTTGGTTCTGATGGCTAACGAAATACATAAACTTGAAGAAATTGTGAAATGTTGAAAACTTGTGAGAAAACGTTGTTTAACGATAGAGTTGCCAGGAGGGGAGGGAAACAATATCAAGAATTTACCGTCTGCGTACATATTAGGTAAATACGTTCCGTCCTATGCCGAACGACTGGATGTACTAAGGAAAAGTAAATGCATATTACTGTTGTGATACACTCCCACAGGCGTAGTATTTATGAGTTCTAATTTCCATTCAGGAGAAACTCCTTTCATTTTATAAAAGAAATGCGACGTACCTTTCGCAGGAAACCGCGTCTACCACTCCGCAAAATATACACAGCGCCCCAAAAAGTAAATGTTAGCTCCTGCGCAGAACCCATTTGAATACGTAATGAAAAGTTCATTACCTGGAACGAGAAATTACTCGCCGCTGCTGCCGGCGCCGCGTTAATCTGGCCCATTTAATTTGTGCCCCGCGTTTGTCCATTATATTTGTACCGGAGTGAGCCGGAGTTGGCTTTTCTTCGCCCACCCACCTCCCTCTTATTTTGCACTCGCCCCTTTTTTTCATTGTTTTGGCCTTGCCTCTGCGCCGACATGCCTTTGTGACCTTGCCGCCGAGATCAGTGGCATGAGCCGGAGCCCTAGGAGTGCCGACACCGCCGGCTTTTGTGGCTGGTGAATAATTCACCTGCTGAAACGCGGTGGTATTCCTGCCTACGCGAAAGTATCCCTAAAAGATGCTACGCTCCACGGCATCTGATTGTCACGCTCAAGGAACCCAGGATGTAGGCAGAGATGTCTCGTGCTGATGAACTATTCTCTTTCACGTACTGTAATAAACACATGCAGAATAAATACTTTCTCGGTTTGCGAATTTCTTGACTTTTTAGTTTGGTCCATCTTAAGGAAGAGTACGAAGCTAGCAATCTATATTTTTGTTTAAATACTGGGTAATTCGTACAACACATCGATAAGTTCGTAGTAATAATAACCGCGAGCGATTTGTCGCCACATAGGATTGGTAAGTTTGGTGGTTGAATGTGAGAAAGAAATCCTCTTACTATTTCCACTAGAAAACTGCTCCGATAGTATCAGACGAAAACTATGGATACCAGTAAATCAGACATGTATCACCCTTAAAAAAAGGAAAAATAAATTAAAATTCAAGATTGGAGTGCGTAGGACGAATCGCAACCCATTGCAGCGATATAGGCCTAAACGAAACTGCTTTTGTCGTACATGAATTTTACATGACATTGCAGTGTATTTATCAGCCTTAAGGGAACGATTACGCACTAGAATGGTACGAGGCTGAGTACACATATAGGGACACCTTCATCGAGCATGTGTCAACTCAAACGGTAACCACAGATATACACTTATCGAATGAAAGTACCGCGACACCTGTGTTTAATACTGAATGTACCACTAGTTGTCAAGAGAACTGGATCCGGCAGCATAAAAGGAGGGGTGGGAGTATATCAGTAGAGAAGTGGTAACAGCAGCATGGGTCGCTCAGGAGAGATGAGTGGCCTCGAATGTCGGTTGGTTGGTTTGTGGGATTGAAGGGACCAGACTACTAGTGCCATCGGTCCCTTTTTCCATGAACTTGAAACACCCACAAGGAATAAAAACAAACAATGGAGATAACAGGAGACGACGCAAGACAAGAAAGACACAGACAGAGACTACACAAAAGGAATTAAAAGTACACCGACTGTGACAGTGGTCTTCCGACCATAGAAAAAAAAAGGGGGAAAAGTCAACCACCAAGAAACTCACTAGCAACCCCAGTCTAAAATAGTAAGCCGATGGCTAGACTCAACGCAAACAAAGGACAAACACTTAAATCAAGTGATGAAAACCACTGCACGAAAAAACTCAAAAACTTAATCTGCCATCGTAACGTTATCTGATAAAAGTGCAGGAAGCGTATCAGGCAGCGCAAAGTTGTGCCTGAGTGAAGTTAAAAGTGGGCATCCAACAAGATGTTGACCACAGTCAAAGCTGACCACAGTCAAAGCGACATGAAGGTGGGTCCTCGCGGCGCAATAAATAGCTGCGCGTCATCGAGGCAGAGGACAACAGAGTCCTTGCGAAAGACCCACAAGGAGGAGCACCACAAACCGGTATCCTCCATGACGGCCTGTAGTTTGTTGGGTGAAGGAAGGGCGCGACATTCTTCGCCCAAGGTGCTAAGTACCTTCTGCCGCAAAACTGACCTGAGGTCACTCTCGAAAAGGCCAATCTCCAAGGCTGGTGCACTGACAGACTGTTAGGCCAGAGTGTCAACACGTTCATTTCCCGGAATGTTTACATGACCTGGGTCCACACAAAGATCACAGAGCGGCCGCAATAGGCAAGAGTATGGAGGGCTCCTGGATAGCCATCACCAGTCGAGAGCGAGAGAAACACTGGTCGATAGCTCGTAAACCACTCAAGGAGTCACTACAGATAACGAAGGACTCACCTGAGCAGGAGAGGATATACTCTAGGGCGCGAGAGATGGTGACCAGCTCAGCAGCGAAAACCCTGCAGCCAGCTGGCAATGAGTACTGTTCATAATGATCCCGTAGAATAAGAGCATAACGGAAACGACCAGTAACCGTCGAGCCGTCAGTACAGACAACGTCAGAGCCTTGAAACGCAGCAAGAATTGAAAGAAAGCGGCGGAAGAGGGCCTCAGGAGGGGCTGAGTCCTTTGGGCCCTGTGCCAAATCGAGCCAAAGGCATGGGCGGGCCACACACTATGGGGGTATATGCAGAGGGTAAGTTCAGATCTGTTTGTTGGCAGGAGGTCTAAGACATTACCCTCACGAGTAGGTTCTCTATCTGCTCAAGGTAATTTTCGGACCAGACATCCAGAACTATTCCACAGGAATCCCTCACACCAGTTTTGATGGCATAACACTCCCAGTGTATACCTGGATATTTGAAGTAATCCCCTACTACGGCGGCATGATGAGGAAAATAACTAATTATATTCTGCAAGTGCTCTCTGAAGCGCTCTACAACTACAGACCCTGACTCAGGTGGTATATAAAAGCATCCGATCACCAATTTTGACCATTCTTTGATACTAAGTTTCACTCAGATTATTTCACATTCTAAATCCGTGATAACCTCGCTAGGTTTTATCTATTTTTTTACTGCAATAAACACGCCGCAGCACTGGCGACGCACCTATCTGAACTTAGGATTTCGTTGTCGTTGACATCTGGTTTCCACCTTTCGTTAGATGCTCCTGTAGTTTACTAAAATCATTTTAATCTTTCCTGTTACTACTGCAGATGAACAATTGGTTAGAGTAGAAACAGTGTGGAAGTCGCCATAACTGTCATCGAAGCTCAGTTCGAATCCATGCTAATCTTGGTTAGAGGCATTAATGTTTTGGTGCCGCCGACAGTCGTAATTCCTTTTACACACCGAATCCGCAAACAATTTTAATCTTCGTCTTACCGTACTGTATTTATATAGCCGGCCGCAGTGGCCGAGCGGTTGAAGGCGCTTCAGTCCGGAACCTCGCGACTGCTACAGTCGCAGGTTCGAATCCTGCCTCGGGTATGGATGTGCGTGATGTCCTTAGGTTGGTTAGGCTTAAGTACACTACTGACCATTATAATTTCTACACCAAGAAGATGACGTGCTACAGACCAAAAATTTAACCGACTGGAAGAAGATGCTCTGATAAGCAAATGATTAGCTTTTCGGAGCATTCACACAAGGCTGGCGCCGGTGGCGACACCTACAGCGTACTGACATGAGGAACGTTTCCAACCGATTTTCCATACACAAACAGCAGCTGACCGGCGTTGCCTGGTGAAACGTTGTTGTGATGCCTCGTGTAAGGAGGAGAAATGCGTACCATCACGTTTCCGACTTTGATAAAGGTCGGATTGTAGCCTATCGCGATTGCGGTTTATCGTATCGCGACATTGCTGCTCACGTTGTTCGAGATCCAATGACTGTTAGCAGAAAATGGAATCGGTGGGTTCAGGAGGGTAATACGGAACGCCGTGCTGGATCTCAACGGCTTCGTATCACTAGCAGTCGAGATGACAGGCATCTTTTCCGCATGGCTGTAACGCATCGTGCAACCACGTCTCGGTCACCTCTTGTTCGCATTGACGGCACTTTCAACAGTGGACGTTACATTTCAGATGAGTTACGACCTGTGGCTCTATCCTTCATTCGATGCCTGCGAAACCCTACATTTCAGCAGGATAATGCACGACCGCATGTTGCAGCTCCTGTACGGGCCTTTCTGGATACAGGAAATGTTCGACTGCTGCCCTGGCCAGCACATTCTCCAGATCCCTCTCCAATTGCAAATGTCCGGTCAATGGTGGCCGAGCAACTGGCTCGTCACAATACGCCAGTCACTACTCTTGATGGACTGTGGTATCGTATTGAAGCTGCATGGGCAGCTGTACCAGTACACGCCATCCAAGCTCTGTTTGACTCAATACCCAGGCGTATCAAGGCAATTATTACGGCCAGAGGTGGTTGTTCTGGGTACTGATTTCTCAGGATCTATGCTCCCAAATTGCGTAAAAATGTAATCACATGTCTGTTCTAGTATAATACACCCCTGGAAATGGAAAAAAGAACACATTGACACCGGTGTGTCAGACCCACCATACTTGCTCCGGACACTGCGAGAGGGCTGTACAAGCAATGATCACACGCACGGCACAGCGGACACACCAGGAACCGCGGTGTTGGCCGTCGAATGGCGCTAGCTGCGCAGCATTTGTGCACCGCCGCCGTCAGTGTCAGCCAGTTTGCCGTGGCATACGGAGCTCCATCGCAGTCTTTAACACTGGTAGCATGCCGCGACAGCGTGGACGTGAACCGTATGTGCAGTTGACGGACTTTGAGCGAGGGCGTATAGTGGGCATGCGGGAGGCCGGGTGGACGTACCGCCGAATTGCTCAACACGTGGGGCGTGAGGTCTCCACAGTACATCGATGTTGTCGCCAGTGGTCGGCGGAAGGTGCACGTGCCCGTCGACCTGGGACCGGACCGCAGCGACGCACGGATGCACGCCAAGACCGTAGGATCCTACGCAGTGCCGTAGGGGACCGCACCGCCACTTCCCAGCAAATTAGGGACACTGTTGCTCCTGGGGTATCGGCGAGGACCATTCGCAACCGTCTCCATGCAGCTGGGCTACGGTCCCGCACACCGTTAGGCCGTCTTCCGCTCACGCCCCAACATCGTGCAGCCCGCCTCCAGTGGTGTCGCGACAGGCGTGAATGGAGGGACGAATGGAGACGTGTCGTCTTCAGCGATGAGAGTCGCTTCTGCCTTGGTGCCAATGATGGTCGTATGCGTGTTTGGCGCCGTGCAGGTGAGCGCCACAATCAGGACTGCATACGACCGAGGCACACAGGGCCAACACCCGGCATCATGGTGTGGGGAGCGATCTCCTACACTGGCCGTACACCACTGGTGATCGTCGAGGGGACACTGAATAGTGCACGGTACATCCAAACCGTCATCGAACCCATCGTTCTACCATTCCTAGACCGGCAAGGGAACTTGCTGTTCCAACAGGACAATGCACGTCCGCATGTATCCCGTGCCACCCAACGTGCTCTAGAAGGTGTAAGTCAACTACCCTGGCCAGCAAGATCTCCGGATCTGTCCCCCATTGAGCATGTTTGGGACTGGATGAAGCGTCGTCTCACGCGGTCTGCACGTCCAGCACGAACGCTGGTCCAACTGAGGCGCCAGGTGGAAATGGCATGGCAAGCCGTTCCACAGGACTACATCCAGCATCTCTACGATCGTCTCCATGGGAGAATAGCAGCCTGCATTGCTGCGAAAGGTGGATATACACTGTACTAGTGCCGACATTGTGCATGCTCTGTTGCCTGTGTCTATGTGCCTGTGGTTCTGTCAGTGTGATCATGTGATGTATCTGACCCCAGGAATGTGTCAATAAAGTTTCCCCTTCCTGGGACAATGAATTCACGGTGTTCTTATTTCAATTTCCAGGAGTGTATATTTGTTCAATGAATACCCGTTTATCATCTGCATTTCTTCTTGGTGTAACAATTTTAATGACCAGTAATGTAGTTCTGATTTCTAGGGGACTGATGACATCAGATGTGAAGTCCCATTGTGCTCAGAGCCATTTGAACCATTTGTATTAATATGGTAAGCAAAGTTTCCTATCATGTAGTCCTCGCGGGAATTGCAGCCTTACCGTCCAGCCGTGTAATTTCTGCTGTTTTTCTGTAGTTTAACAATTGTAGGTACTAGTCATGTTTTGGCTACTTCTAGCACCTGGACGCCTTCTCATCTCTGTGTATCACTTCTTTCCTGATGTGCCTCTAAATTCAAAAGGACAGAAAACAAATGTAATAAACGGAGCTGTGTGCGGATAACGACGCACGTGAACTTTAATGTCCGCGGAGAGACGGGGACGGGGAGGCGGAATTAGTTACCCGCGAGGCAGATCTCGCGCTGTCGGGCCGCGAAATGTTTATAGCGGCGCGTGGCGGCGGCAGCCATCGCGGCCGTGAATCAATGGCAGCGCGGCGCGGCGCGGCGCGGCGCGGTGCGGCTCGGTGGGGCGCGCTGGCCGCGGCCCTACATCAGCCCCGTCACCGGCACGCCGCCAGTCTCCCGCCGCGCCGACGCGTCACCCAGAAACACTTTGTGCAAAAATACGAGTACCAAAAAACTGCCGCCTACCCAGAATATCCTAAACGACTTTCCTGTTATCACACGGTGCATAAGTCATGGAATTTTACTTGTAAGGTATTTCGAAGTATAGTGCCGCTTGTTACGTTACTGATGGGTTCATATAACGTAGTTCGAGATAGCTAGTTGGCGTGACTGGGAACAGGTTCCGAAGCTAAACCCTCCATGGAACTGTTAGAAAATATTATAATTATCTTAAAATAACAAGCGCTTGAGCTTAAAACATAATTAACGGGCTTTCGGAAACGTAAGTGCGAAAGTTTGATTCTCAATTTTATGTGTGGCGTAATTGTATTTTCGTGGAGACATGCTAAGTCTCAACTTCATCTTCGATAAGTGTAGATGCTGAAGTAATAAGTGAACCTTGACGCCAAGGCCGGGCTTGAACCCGGTTTCCCGCTTACTATGCGGATGTTTTATCTTTTACATCACATTGACATTGTGACTGAGACACCTGCACGAAAAAGCCAGATAAAGTATGGGAGAGGCTCGGTATAACTAACGATTTAAAACACGAGAAATGTGCTCAGGTGTGAATTTAAGCCTCGAGCGGGAGCGCCGTTTTTCATAAAACGAGAGAGAGGTACGTCATATAAGATCAAAATCACAATTTAATCTTAGTTTGTAAAAAAAAGAAGGTGAAAACAAACTTACTTAATATGAGCTAAACTTCTGTTTTATTAAGCAATAATGAAATAAATTTTCACTATAATACTCTGTTGACAAGTGCGGGTGTTACACTGACAGTAAAGATCCATTCGAAGCATTAAGAAGTGCAGTTGAATCAGATCGCTGTCAGTTGCTTATTCGATCTCTAATTATGTCTTAGACAACTCCCTTAATGTATGATTACGTTGCTAGTTCGCAGTGGGGGTCAGTTATTTGAGCGGATCATAAATTGTTTCTCGCCTAGCTCGCTTTGTATTTTATAATACTGCTGCTTACTTGGACTTATGACAACAAAATTTATCGCTCTGTTACCTGAAGCAATAATGAAGGAATAGGTACCCTAGAACTTAGAACTACTTAAACCTAACTAACCTAAGGTCATTATACACATCCATTCCCCTAGGTAGGATTCGAACCCGCGACCGTAGCGGTCGCGCGGTTCCAGACTGTAGCGCCTAGAATCACTTGGCCATAATGCCCAGGTGGTGTAGTGGATAACACATCGACCTAGTAAGCAGGAAACTTGAGCCCAATTCCCAGCGTTCGCACAAATTTCATCTCATTACTTCAGTTTCTACCCTTATCGAATTTTATGTGTGGTGCGAGGAGAGAAGCCCACAGGAGATAAATAGAGATTCTTTTGAGAGTTCTCCGCTACGATAAAATTTCAGAATGATTAATTACACTAAAGCTAAGTTTCAGCACGAACTTCTTCGTGGTCAGAGAAACAGCTGCGAAGTGAAGCTGCTAATTAGAGAGACACAAGCGCCTGGATACTTTGCGTATATAGTGGTCTTGTCCGAACTGCTGCCAAAGACACAGATAGGTTTGAATTCCCTACCCATTTTAAGGCTGCAATGAGAACCGCTACTAGTCTAAAAAGAAGATGTGGTGCCATTAACGTCTCCAGCACCCGCTCTGCTGCCACACAGAGGGAAGCTGCAGCAATGGTTTCTGTCCTGACAGTCCGTCGTATTCCGCACGTCGTCACACAATCCGTTTGAATACTTACACTGATCAACCAGAACATTATAACAAACTACCTAATGGCCGCAACCTACAGCCTTGGCACGTATAACAGCGTTGACGTGTCGTGTTATGAAAGCTACGAGCCCTTGGGAGGTCACTGGGGGGAGTTCTCACCTCATCGCACACACAAATCACTCTTGTAACTTCCGAGGAGGGAGAGATGAGCTCTGACGACACGTTCCATCACACCTGAAATGTGTTCGATCGGGCTCAGATCTGGTGACTTGGGAGGGGTGCAGTACATTAGCTCCACAACTCACAGCTTTGTTGGTCAAACTACTCCATCACACACCATGTACTGTGATATGGAGCTTTGCCTTGTAGAGAAATACCCCTATCGTCGGGAATCATGGCCGACATGAAGGGGTGTATGTGGACTGCCATCAGTGTGCGATACTCCTTGGCCGTCATGATGCCTTGCACGAGCTCCACTGGACCCATGGCCTCCCACGTGAATGTTCACCAGAGCGTAATAGAGCCGCCACCAGCTCGTCTATGTCATGCAGTACATGTTTCAAGGAGGCACGGATTGGCGTGCTCCCATCAGCATGATGAAAAACGTATCGGGATCCATCATATCATGAAAAGTTCTGCCATTGTGCCAACGTCGAGCGTTTTAGTTGCAGTTGCTGGTGTTGTGGTATTAACTATTGCACATGCATGGGTGTTGGCTGCGGAGGCACATCGTTAGTAGTGTTCGGTGCACCGTGTGTTCAGACACACTTGTACTTTGCCAGCACCAAAGACTGAGTTAGTTCCACCACAGTTCGCCGCTTGTCTTGTTTTACCAGCCTGCCCATCCTACGACGTCCGATATCTGTAATGAGGGGTGGCCGCCCAAGCCCACGACATTTGATCATGGGTTCACCGGCGTTTCATCAGATATTGAAGACACTCTCCAAAGCACACCTCGAACACCAGACAAGTCATGCAGTTTTCGAAATTCTCGAACCGAGCTCCGGGCCATCACAGTCTGCCCTCGATCAAATTCCGATAGATCGCGTGCCTTTCCCATTCTGCTCACGGAGAGCACGCTCACTGATAATACATGCAACGTGAGTGTGTATGATCAGCGTCGTTCCTCGCCAGGTGACGCTACTATCGCCTCGTGGTGGACATTATGTTCTGGCTGATCTGTGTATCTTGCTGCAGTAAAACGTATTTCGTTCAAGATATGTTGCTTGGCTATACCATCTTCCTAGGACTCTTGGTCGCTAGTCGCGTGGATTATTAAAGTCTGGCACGACGTCGAGTACGCCCTCCCTGAACCCACAGATTCCACAGCATCATAGCCAATCAGTCCCGACAAGTGCGAGCAGCTGCAGCGTGGAACGAGAAAATGTAATCTCGGTAAGAATGGTTTTCGTATACATCTAATCCAAGTATGGTTTGTTAAACTTTTTTTCCTGGTCACACAAAGTATAATACATTGCCCCAAACAAGAAACATCCAAGTGTGAGGTCTTAATGGGAAAAACGTTTCGTAATCTTCGGTTCCAAACGAAATATAGATGTATTGGCATAACAATCAATGTGATATCCAAGCACAAGTACTATGCAACCTAATTAAAGTATCACTTTTCCGAAACCCTGTAATTGTCTACCATTGCGACGTAGAACATTTAATCCTGCTCGCAGATGCCTGTAACAATCCTCAGTAATGCTGTAAATGTGTGGTGGTTTAGGCAGGAAGAGGTCGACACTTGCGAGGAAAAGGCCAGAAGTTCATGTGAGGTTTAAGGAGAGTTAATGATGTCACCTTGCATCAAATTTCACAGAAATTCTTCCCAATGTTGCCGTGGGCGTGTCACAAAATGGGAAGTTCGTCATACCCCCTGTCACCCACATTTCATGCCTTGTTTTGACAGCTCTGCGATGGAGGTCAGAAACTCGACCTCCAGTGTTGAAATCACACGGTTATCTTATGGGTGTCCAAGGAAAAAGTTTGAAACACATCGCCCCTCAGAATCAACCCGAAAGTCTTAGGGATAGGATATAAAGGGTGACAATGAGACCACCTCTTTCCTTCCGGCGTTGATTCTCTCACATTTCATAGTCGAAACGACGGTTCACATTGCGATAAGGAGCAAGATGACGTTCTTGACAACCTTTGACACTGCTAACTCCTCCTCCCCCCCCTCACATTTGTCCTTGGTGGAACCACAAAGTACCTTTTTAAACCATTCGACGGAATCGGAATGCAATTAAAAGCAACAAAGGGTGCTTATTCATTTTCCACCCTTCTTTCTGTGATCATGTGGGGCAGGGGGAAAGGCGGAGGAAAATATGCAACATTGACACATCCTTGAATAAAACGGCAAAGAGTGTCACAGGTCTGCAATATCTTCGGTGCCACCCGTTTGCTGAGCATTTTCAAAAAGTACCTGATACAGGTACAACTAGTGACAGAGTCCTAGGCACTTGCTGTAGCCCCTGCTAATAGGCATTCGGCATTGGATCGGTGGTGGGTGTTTCCTTTCCACTGGTGTCAGCGATGAATTGTCTGTGTAAGAAGTACATTTTTAAAGTGCTCAACGAAAGAGGCCAGGTGGCACTGACAGTGTTGCAAATCTTGGTGATCTTATAGGGGTCCTTTGCCATTTTATTCACTTACATATCAGTCTCGCACATGTTGCTGCTTGAACCGTCGCGGTACCACTTGTAATATCACAGGGCACCATTACAGACGATGGCTACCTTGAGCCAAATTTCAAACTTCTACGTCGATATGGGAAACAATTACGGGATTTCGAAAAAGTAATCCTTCAACTGTGTTGAGCCGTGCTTGATGCCAAATTGATGTTCTTTACATGATGTCTTCTTGGTCTTTGCGTATACTGAAAAAGGTATTAAAAAGACATAATTTCCAAAAATTGCCAGTTTTATTAACATTTTCTGCACGAAGCACTTTTCGATCCGTGTACCTTACCGCCATTGCTTGGTATCCCAAACGTACGAAGGTATTCCTGAAATATATCACGTGGTTATGTACTGACCATTTTCAGAATTAATGCTACGTGTAACGAAGGATGTGCAGGTAAAAAAGGAATGAGTCAAGTCTAATGAAAGACTCAAGAATACGTCCTCAAATATGACAGTGCATTTTCCTGCGGCAGACATTTTGCGAGAAATTATTCCTTGCACTCTCCTGCTTCTGTTTAATGACAGTGTAAGACATTTCAATCGAAATTCATCTCAATATATAAGTAGACACGCATAAATTTCTTTTTCGAATAAACCTAATGCAGTATGTCCGGCATCCTGAAGTGTCTTACACTTGTATCTCTTGTATCTCATAAGTAATAACTTACTGAAACGATTCAAACAACTCACCACTCATTTTGCTTAAGCTTAACATGAATTCTAGGGTTTTCCTACTTTAAAAAAAAAAAGTATTTAAAGCCTTCTGGTGAACAACGCTTTAAATTGAGATAAACGATTAATAGTCATCTACGTAAAACAATTATTATCTTACAAGTTTAGGTCTGAAACAGACGAAGCTTTTTTACCGGTGTTCAAACACATGAGCATAAATTTCTATTTTATAGCTCTAAGCCAAATAATGTATCCTATGTGATCGAGAGTATCTAGAAAACTATTACTTCTTACAAAAAAAAATTACGCGATCCGGCCCAGAGGACAACACGCAGCTACAATGCTCCTATTCCATTGGATTCTGTTCTGTAAATTTCGACGCCAGTCGGCCTCTACGCTCATCTGCAGCAAGTCCTCGAGGATTCCATCTCTCCCATCTTTTCTTTGGTCTTCCTATTGGTCTGCCTCTACAGGAAGTGAAATCCATGGATTTTAAAAGCAATCGGCCTTTATCCACACGACCGACATAGTCGCTTGCTTCTCATCAGGCTTACAGTTTTTGGTGTATTATAAATATCACCCAAACAAGTATTAGTGGTCATTAATATGTGATTTCGACATCCTTAGCCTTATCACAGCTTGATCTCTGTTGGTGACCCTTTTAATGGAGTGTCTCGGTGGCTGCAAGTTACTCGTCAAGCTCCGAAGGTAGTAATGTTGAAAACTGGAGTCTGGAACGAAGTCGACGTTCTGACTTCCACTGGGTTCAATTTGTGTCTCTGGACAGGAAATTCGCTTTCAAAAATGTTAATATACAGGGTCATTATAACTAAAGTTAAACTTTCAGACCGCTGTAGAAGTAACACTACTGGTCAGAACGACATCAAATTGCTACGGAATGCTATCGGAGAATGGGGAAACGTATGGCAGAAGAAAAATAAATAGGTACAAAATGTAGCAACAGATGGCGCTGTAAACATCATAATTTAATAGTTGTCGACTACAATTGACAATGAATCATGCTTGATCGAAGGTGTAAGCGTGACTTTAAAATAACTGTACTATTCAGTGTGCATCGGTGTACAGTTGTTATTCTGTTAGTTACTTAATCCCACCCACTATTGCAAGGTCATATCACATCGGAAGCGAAAAATCGGTTTCTAATTGTCCTGAGACGAAAAACTCCGTAAAAAGCTTCAATCACATCGGTTTTTAATTTTCCTGAGTCCAAATACTGCATCAAAAGCATCAATAAAAATCAAATCGGATTATTAATTCCTGTGTGGCTGGCGCAAAACATGTTCCATATGGTGTCCACCGTTTCCCACAACAAGGTGAACAGCATGTTCCACAGCTGACTGAAGTGTTTCTGGGGTCACGTTCAGAAAGTGTAGCGCAATGAGCGCCTTCAATGCATCTAAGTTTGCAATCGGAACACTGAACACAACATCTTTCAGATAGCCCCACAGCCAGAAGTTACATGGATTAAGATCAGGTGATCTGGACAGCCAGGCTGCCGGGAAATGGCGACTGATAATTCCAGCCTTTAGGAAATGGTGCATCAACAGATCCTTATCTGGATTTTCAATGTGTAGAGGTGCGCCATCTTCCATAAAAATGATCCCATCCATACATCCACGCTGTTGGAGTGCCGGAATGACGTGGTTGCACAAAAGACACTCATAGCCCTTATCAGTGAAGGTACAGGTAACAGGACAGGAAGCACCTGCCTCTTCAAAAAAATATGGCCCTATGATAAATGATGCCCTAAACCCGCACCACACAGTAACCTTTTCGAGATGAAGCGTTACTGGTTGACTTGCCTGTGGATTTTCCGTTATACATATTCAACAATTCCGTGTATTGACATATCCTGTCAGATGGAAGTGGGCTTCGTTTGCCCACAAAATCTTCCACGCCAAATCATTGTCCAGTTCTATGTGAGCAAGAAATTCTAAAGCATAGGTCTGTCTAGCTGGTAGGTCAACAGGAAGCAACCCGTGCACCAC
Organism: Schistocerca nitens; assembly: GCF_023898315.1. Classification (NCBI taxonomy): domain Eukaryota; kingdom Metazoa; phylum Arthropoda; class Insecta; order Orthoptera; family Acrididae; genus Schistocerca; species Schistocerca nitens. The sequence continues at coordinate 593,421,518 of NC_064618.1, read as the reverse complement.
CACCCGTCTCCCCCTGCATTGATGTGGCCACTGCTTCCACTGACGTCGAATCGATTCGTTTCCATCCGCTACCAGGTTGCACAGCAAAAGAACCCGTCTTTTCGAATTTCAGAATCATTTTCTCCAGACCCATGGCAATCATCGGACCAACACCATTTTTCAAATCCTTCAGTGTGTTGAGCTTCTGCAGAGCGACGTGTGCACAGTCATCATTCTTGTAACAGAACTTTGCAAGCAGTGCACGATCCTGCATTGAGGCAGTCATGGGGAACATCGCAGACGCGAAAGGCCGTGTACTCTGTGTGTTTATACCAACTTCAATGGATCGTGCGCATGACAGGTGTTTTCATTTACGTGTTCTGACAGATAGAGCGCCATCTATTGATAAATTTCACACTATTTTTTTCTTGTGCCAAACATTTCCGCTGTTCTCTGATAATATTCCGTGGCAATTTGACGTTATTCTCACCAGTGAGGTTATTTCTGGAGCGTTAGAAAGTTAAAGTTGAAATGGCTTTGAGCCCTATGGGACTTAACATCTGAGGTCATCAGTCCCCTAGAACTTAGAACTACTTAAACCTAACTAAGGAAATCACAGAAATCCATGCCCGAGGCAGGATTCGGCTTGCGACCGTAGCGGTAACGTGGTTCTAGACTGAAGCGCCTAGAACCGCTCGGTCACGGAAGCTGGCCTTTATTTACAACCACCCTGTATAGAGACATGGTCTCACAAATGGTCTCCTATTACAGGTGCAGTCATTCTGATACAGGCATCATCTCCGGACAGTTCCTTCTAAATACGCAGTACACAATACTGTAAAATATGAAACTTCCTGGCAGATTAAAACTGTATGCCCGACCGAGACTCGAACTCGGGACCTTTGCCTTTCGCGGGCAAGTGCTCTACCACTGAGCTACCGAAGCACGACTCACGACCGGTACTCACAGCTTTACTTCTGCCAGTACCTCGTCTCCTACCTTCCATTTACAGAAGCTCTCCTGCGAACCTTGCAGAACTAGCACTCCTGAAAGAAAGGATATTGCAGAGACATGGCTTAGTCACAGCCTGGGGGATGTTTCCAGAATGAGATTTTCACTCTGCAGCGGAGTGTGCGCTGATATGAAACTTCCTGGCAGCGCACACTCCGCTGCAGAGTGAAAATCTCATTCTGGAAACATCACCCAGGCTGTGGCTAAGCCATGTCTCTGCAATATCCTTTCTTTCAGGAGTGCTAGTTCTGCAAGGTTCGCAGGAGAGCTTCTGTAAAGTTTGGAAGGTAGGAGACGAGGTACTGGCAGAAGTAAAGCTGTCAGTACCGGTCGTGAGTCGTGCTTCGGTAGCTCAGTGGTAGAGCACTTGCCCGCGAAAGGCAAAGGTCCCGAGTTCGAGTCTCGGTCGGGCATACAGTTTTAATCTGCCAGGAAGTTTCATATCAGCGCACACTCCGCTGCAGAGTGAAAATCTCATTCTGGACTGTAAAATATGTTCACATACTTCCACATTGATTGGTAGCTTAATTGCAATGTTCGGACTACACTTTAAGCATGAAAAACACCCCATAAAGTAACACTGTCTCCTCTGTACTTCACCGTTGTCACTATAGATGAAGGCAGTTAACGTTATCCAGGCATTCGCCTAACCTGAACCCATCCATTTGGTTGCCGCAGGGTATAACGTCATTAATCACTCACAGTCACAGATTTCCAGTCATCCAATGCCCAGTCGCGTTGACCAAGCTTCGGTTGCCATTGACTATATAATTATGTGGCTCATAAAGAGATTCTCGAAACGCACAGACATTGTGCTGACTGTATTGGTGGTAATGCTTTGGAACACACAGGTGATTACTTTAGGTGATTTCTAGCTATTTTGTACAACCTCCCTTCCCAATGCTCGACGGTCTGTGTCCTTGAGTAAATGAGGTCTGCCTGGTCTTCAGTTGGTGTGGTTGTTCCTTCGTATTACCACTTCACGTTACCTACAACGAATTTGGAAACATGAAAAGGGTTGAAATATTCCTGTTTGGTTTGCTACTCAGGTGACATCCAGTGTCTAGTCTACGTTCGAAGCCCCCTGCGGGTTCGGGGGTTAGAATAGGCCCGCGGTATTCCTGAGGCTACTAAAAGGAGTGTCAAACGTTTCGGCCCATATGTGATGGTCCCCTCTCAGGTTTGACCTCCATATTTCCCAATTCTTCCGAAGAGCGAGTCAATTGGGGAAGGACGCCTTACATGGTGCATTGTTTCCATCGTGCATTGACACCTTTAGCCAGCTTTCTCGTCGTCGTATTGCCGTCCCGCACATTCTCCATCTCTTGGGCGAGGATACATTCCTGGGTGCGATTTCCACCATGCACTGTGCAGTGTTGCTTCTTGTGGAGGCGACGACCATGGACTTCCTTGCACCTAATATCCATCACAGTAGCCAGTCCATTGTGGTGGGGTCGCCTTGTACCCAGTTGGTTGTAACCCCATGACAACACAGGGATCGCTCTGCTGATGCCTGCACCATTAATTCTCCACTTATACCAAGGAGTAGGTGCCTATCTCCCTGGGGCATCGGGACTCCCGACAATGGCCATCCTGTCTGGTGGCCCTTGCTGGGTGGCGCCCATGGAGAGGGTTCTTGGTCAGAGTGCATGGCATCTTGGGAGATCACCCACAATGAAGCGTGGTACATTGGTACATCATCTCTTGCTGGTGGCCAGTTGCCAGCAGTCTCTAAGTGTTCTCGGGCTAAATTCAACGCTCAGAAATACGATCCCAAATCGATCTCCTCCCTGGCCACACCGTGGGAGGAGCATAAGGCTCAGGATGGTAGTGACACTTATTCGCCCCAGTTCCCAGTTTGTACGATAGCTGATTGGAAGTCTTTCATGTCAACGAAGCCTCAGTTCTTTGTAGAGTATTTAGAGGACACGTTTCGGGAGGTGGAGGGTTTGACCAAAATGCGCTCTGGGTCTGTATTGATAAAAACAGCATCCTCTGCCCAGTCACGAAGGTTACTTGCTTGTTACAAGTTGGGGGATGTTACAGTTAGCATTACACCCCATAAGAGTTTAAATATTGCCCAGGGTATTATTTTCCATAGGGACCTTGTTTTGCAGTCTGATGACGAGCTGCGCGCCAATTTAGAGCGTTCATCAGGGTCCAAAGGATAATCAGATTGCTACCGGTGCCTTCATCTTGGCCTTAGAGGGTGATACATTACCGGAGAAGGTCAAGGTGATGGTTTGCTGCCGTGATGTCAAACCCTATATCCCTCCCCCGATGAGGAGCTTTAAGTGCTGGAAGTTCGGCCATATGTTTTCCTGCTGTACTTCTAGCCTCACATGTCGAGATTGCGGACGCCCACCACATCCCAATACTTCATGTGCCCCGCCTCCCATCTATGTCAACTGCAGAGAGCATCACTCACCTTGCTCGCCAGACTGCAGGATCTTACAGAAAGTGCGGAAGATCATGGAATACAAGACCCAGGACCGAGTGACCTATACTGAGGCTAAGAGAAAATATGAACGACTCAATCCTGTGCGAATGACTTCCTAATATGCTGCTGTTACGACAACCATGATAGCCCCATCAGTTAAACGAATTGCGATCGGCTCACCGAGCCACACGACTCCACATGCCCCCTTGCCCATGGGGGGCACCACCCACCCGGTTGCTTGTGGACCACCTACCTTGGCAGCAACACCCCCTCACCCATCGGGGACATTCGTACCCTCTTCTAAGCCAGAGAAGTGTCCAACTTATTCGGCTACTCTAGCTCACATGGGGTCCCATGGGTCCCTCCCTTCCCAGGTTTCCACAAGTGGGGAGGATGACGCCCAGCAGTGGCATAAGTGCCCACAAGCAGCTGGTTGTAAAGCTTCGCGATCCTCCTCCATCCCAGAGACTGAATCAGTGAAGCCCTCCCAACCAGTGAAACCCAAAGAGCAGCGAGAAAAGTCCAAGAAGAAGACCTCTAAGGCAAAGAAACTTGCAGTGGCACCCACCCCACCGCAACCTACAAGCTCTGCCTCTTAGGGTGAGGTAGAGATTCTGGCGTCCGCTGAGGACCTAGATCTCACCGGACTCTCAGACTCAATGGATGTCACTTGCACAGGTACTCAATCGATGGCAGCTGTTGACCCAGTGGCGTAATTTGCCTTCTCGGTCCCTTCACGCCCTTCACGGCCTTGGAAAATGTCATCCTCCAGTGGAACTTCAGCGGTTTTTTCATCTATCTTGCTGAGCTCCAACAACTACTTAGCCTTTACCCTTTCCTCTGCATTCCTCTTCAGGAAACTTGGTTTCTGGCGATGCGAACCCCCACCCTCAATGGCTATCAGGGTTATTATGAAAACTGGGCAGCTTATGAGAGGGTATCTGGTGGCATCTGCATCTATGTCCAGGCGCTTCAGTCTGGAACTACGCGACCACTACAGTTGCAGGTTCGGATCCTGTCTCGGGCATGGATGTGTGTGATGTCCTTAGGTTAGTTAGGTTTAAGTAGTTCTAGGGGACCGATGACCACTGTTAAGTCCCATATTGCTCAGAGCCATTTGAAGCATTTGTCTGCAGTCTTTATCTCCCACTAGAAGGTGATGTCCAACAGCATGTCCTGGCTGCGCTGATATCCCAATTGCCGCCACCTTTTCTGTTGCTGGGCGACTTCGACGCCCATAACCCTCAGTGGGGAGGATCGGTGGCAACAGGGCGAGGCACCATCATTGAGCAAGTATTGGCACAGCTCGACCTTTCTCTTTTAAATAATGGTGCCTTAACACATTTCAGTGTGGCAACTGGCATGTACTCAGCCATCGACCTTTCGATCTGCAGCCCTAGCCTATTACCATCAGTCCAATGGAGTGTGCATGACGACTTGTGTGATAGTGACTACTTTCCAATCTTTCTGTTACTGTCACAGCGTCACTCTTCTGGGAGCTCCTGCAGACTGGCTATGAATAAGGCTGACTGGGACTTTTTCACCTCCATTGCCACTATAGAGTCTCTTTCCAATGACACCATTGATGCGGTGGTTCAATCGGTCACCACTGACATCGTTACTGTCACAGAATCTGCCTGCCCTGTTCTTCTGGGTCCCTTCGGTGGAGGACTGTGCCTCGGTGGTCGCCCAAGGTTGTTGAGGCGATTAAAGATCACAGGCGGGCACTCTAGCATCACAAGTGGCATCCTTCATTGGAACACCTCATTGCCTTTAAACCGCTCTGTGTGCGAGCCCGCCGCCTCATTCACCAATGCAAGAAGGAGTGCTGGGAAAGGTATGTCTCCACCATTGGCGTCTGTATCTCTCCCTCACAGGTTTGGGCCAGGATTAGGCGACTCTATGGTTGTTGGACCCCTGTCGGCATACCTGCACTTTCTCTGTATGGAGCAGCCTGTACTGACTCCTACACAATTGCAAACCACTTAGCGTAGCATTTTGCTGTGAGTTCGGCTCCTGCGAATTACCCCATGGCCTTCAACTCCCTAAAAGAGCAGTTGGGTCATTGGAGCCTAATATCACACGCGCCACCCTGAACTGCACAGTGCCCCATTCACTGAGTGGAAATTCCAAAGGGCCCTAGCCACTTGCCCTGATACGGCTCCCGGGCCATATTGCATCCACTGTCAGATGCTCAAAAACCTCTATGTGGACCTCCAGCGACGCATCCAAGACCTTTTCTACCATATCTCGGTTGAGGGTGAGTTCCCATCGCAATGGCGGGAAAGTGTCGTAATCCCCGTGTTGAAACCTGGAACGAACCCACTGGAGGTGGGTTGTTCGAATGCATAGTGAGCCGGAAGTTGAGCTGGACACTTGAGTCTCGGAACCTTCTGGCTATGTCTCAGGGTGGGTTCTGTAAGGGCCGCTCTGCCGCCGATAATCTGGTGTGCCTGGAGTCAGCCGTCCGTATGGCCTTTGCCCGCCATCAACATCTGGTCACCGTCTTTTTTGACATGTGGAAGGCATAAAATACCACATGGCGACATCAAATCCTCTCCACGCTTCATGGTTGGGGTTTTCGGGGTTTGCTACCGATTTTCATACAAAGTTTCTGTCGCTTCGTTCCTTCCGTGTGCAAGTAGCCGCCTCCCATAGTTCCTCCCGAGTTCAGGAGAATGGGGTACCGCAAGGATCTGTCTTACGTGTCTGCCTCTTTTTTATTGTAATTAATGGGCTCACTGTGGCGGTGTGAACGTCTGTCTCAGCTTCCTTGTATGCTGATGACTTCTGCCTATACTATAGCTCCACTGACATGGCAGCTGCTGAACGGCAGCTGCAGGGCACTATCCAAAAGGCGCAGTCTTGGGCTGTAGCTCATGGCTTCCAGTTTTCGGCTACCAAGAACCCTCGCTATGCATTTCTGCCAGCGATGCACTGTTCACCCTGAGCCACAGCTTTATTTTGATGGCAAACCTCTTGCTGTGGGATTGGTTTTTGATACCTGGTTGACTTGGCTGCCTCATATTCGGCAGCTTTAACAAACATGCTGGCGGCATGTTAACGCTCTGCGTTCTTTGAGTCATACCAGCTGGGATGCCGATCGGTCTACTCTTCTACAGCTGTACCAGGCATTAATTCAGTCCCGTCTAGATTATGAGAGCCTGGTTTACGGTTCGGCATCCCCTTCTGCACTGCAGTTGCTGGACCCCATCCTTCTCAGTGGGATCCGAATCGCCACTGGAGCTTTCTGGGCAAGCCCTGTCAACAGCATACTTGTGGAGGCAGTTGTCCCTCTATTTCGGTTCTGGTGCCAACGATTACTGGCCGCTTATGCTACACACGTTTTTAGCTAGCCCGGGCATCCAAATTACCATCTCCTGTTCCCTCAGTCGGTCTTCCATCTTCTGGAACGGCGGCCCCGGTCAGGGTGTACGATCGCGGTTCGCGTCACCGCTCATCTCTCTGGGCTTGAGGTTTTCCATCTTCCACCTGTTTTCCGTGCCACTCTGCATATACCCCCACGATGTGTGGCCCGCCCATGCCTTTGGCTCGATTTGGCACAGGGCCCAAAGGACTCAGCCCCTCCTGAGGCCCTCTGCCGTCGCGATGGTGTACTCAACGATGAACCTAGGTGCACGAATGGCAAAACGCCATTTTTTCGAATGAATCCAGGTTCTGTTTACAGCATCATGATGGTCGCATCGGTGTATGGCGACATCGCAGTGAACGCACATTTGAAGTGTGTATTCGTCATCGCCATATTGGCGTATATCACCCAGCGTGATGGTATGGGGTGCCACTGGTTACACGTCTCGGTCACCTCTTGTTCGCATTGACGGCACTTTGAACAGTGGACGTTACATTTGAGATGTGTTACGACCCGTGGCACTACCCTTCATTCGACTCCTGCGAAACCCTACATTTCAGCAGGATAATGCAGGTTCTGTACGGGCCTGTAATGATAAGGATATCAGTAATGATAAGGATATGACAGCATATGTGACGACGGGTCCTACAAGGAATGTTAAGGTAGGATACAAATATCAGAATCTCTTAGCAGTCAGCATCAAATATTCGGTGACGAGGAAGAAGATGTTGAAAACAAATGGAAAAAGTTCAAAGGCAGCGTTCAATATGCCCTAGACAACTATGTTCCGAGTAAGGTTTTAGGAGATGGGAAAGATCGCCCATGGTGTTAGAAAAGAAGAAGAGCACTTCATCTCAGATTCACGAGAAGTAAAAATCTAGATGACAAACAAAAGCTGAACGAAGAGAAAATGAGCGTAAGGAGAGCAATGGGAGAAGCGTTGAATGATTTCGAAAGTAGGACATGCCCTGAGTAAAAACTTTAAGAGATTTTGGTCGTATGTAAAATCAGTAAGTGGGTCAAAATCATCTATTCATTCTCTCAGCGACCACACCGGCACCGAAACGGAAGATAACAAATAAAAGGCTGAAATACTGAATTCGGTCTTCGGAATTTGTTTCACCGCGGAAGATAGTAACACTGTCCCTCCTTTCAACGTACGAAGGTCGAAATGGCAGATATTGTGATAATCGATCGCGGAGATGAAATGCAACTAGAATCGCTTAGTAGTGGAAAGGTGTCAGGACCAGATGAGATACCTATAAGATTCCATAAAGATTTTGCGAAAGAACTTGCTCCCCTTCTAGCAGTAACTTATCGCAGATTGCTTGTGCAACGAAGGGTACGTAACGACTGGATAAAAGCGCAGGTCATTCCCGTTTTTAAGAAAGGCCGTAAGACAGATCCACACAATTGTAGCCCAATATAGTTGACGTCAGTCTATTGTAGAATATGGAACATGTTTTATGCTCAAGAATCAACATGGATTTCGCAAACAGATGGTTCAAATGGCTCTGAGCACTATGGGACTCAACTGCTGAGGTCATTAGTCCCCTAGAACTTAGAACTAGTTAAACCTAACTAACCTAAGGACATTACACAGATCCATGCCCGAGGCAGGATTCGAACCTGCGACCGTAGCGGTCTCGCGGTTCCAGACTGCAGCGCCAGAACCGCGCGGCCACTTCGGCCGGCTCGCAAACAGAGATACTGCGAAACTCAACTCGCTGTGTTCCTCCATGAGTTGCAGAACGCAGTGGACAACGGCGCTCAGGTTGATGTTGTGTCCCTTCATTTCAGTAAGGTACTTGGCACCGACCAGGATTGCCACTTAATCAAAAAAAAAAAAAAGAACTTACGGAGTATTGGAGCAGATTTGCTATTGAATTCAAGACTTCCTTGCAGATAGAACTCAGCATGTCGCGCTTAACGGAACTAGATCGACAGATGTAAAGGTAATATGCGGAGTACCACGGGGAAGTGTGACAGGAACCCTTGCTGTTTACAATGTATATCAAAGATGCAGTTAAAGGTCTAGATTTCATTATTATTTCATTCTTCTAGAGCTGCTAGATCCCCAATGATATCTGTACACATACCAGCTTCATAAAGATAAGGCTTACCGGCCAATGATCGTCTTCATTGCGGATGCACTCACATTGCCCAAACTCTTACGGGAATCGGTAGACTGACTGCCGCGAGTAATGAGTATGGTGGGTAGGGGCACTACTATTGTAGTGTGTGGACAGAAAGTTGGGAAGTGTAGGTCTCACAGAGAGCGTGACAGAGGTAAGTCCCTGCAGTCGCGAGCTTGTCTGTGTCCTCGGTGGCTCAGACGGATAGACGGTCTGCCATGTAAGCAGGAGGTTCTAGGTTCTAGTCGCGGTCGTGGCACGCATTTTTCAACTATCCCCATTGATATTTATAAACGCCTGTAAGCAGCTAAAGGTCTAGATTTCATTATAATTTCATTCTAGTAGAATGCGTCGGATGCTCTTTAAGGCTATTCGCAGATGATGTAATGTCTGTATAAGAGTAGCAGTGCCAGAAGATAGTAAGAATTTGAACAACGACAAGCAGAGAATTGATGAATGTTGCAGGCACTGGCAGTTGACCCTGAACGTAAATAAACGTAACATATTGCTCATACGTAGGAAAACAAATCCACTACTGTACAGCTAAACTATTGATGACAAACATCTGGAGAGGGCGTCTGCCGTAAAATATTTAGGCTTACCTATCCAGAGCGACCTTAAATGAAATGACCACATAAAAGAGATAGTTGGAAAATCAGATACCAGACTCAGGTTCATCGGAAGAATCTTAGGGAAATGAACTCATCCACGAAAGAAGTGGTTTATAAGAAGCTTGTTCACCTGATTATTGAGTACTGTTTATCTAACACGGATTCCTATAAAATAGGACTGATAGAGGAGGTAGACAAAACCCAGGGGATAGTTTAACTGGAGAGAGAGCCTTACGGAGATGCTAAACAAACTCCACGGGCAGACGTTACAAAAAGTTGATCAAATGGCTCTGAGCACTATGAGACTTAACTTCCGAGGTTATCAGTCCCCTAGAACTTAGAACTACTGAAACCTAACTAACCTAAGGACATCACACACATCCATGCCCGAAGCAGGATTCGAACCTGCGACCGTAGCGGTCGCGTGGTTTCAGACTGTAGCGCCTAGAACCGCTCGTCCACCCCGGCCGGCGGCAGACGTTACAAAAGAGACGTTGTGCATCACGGAGAGATTTACTACTGAAATTTTGGGACAGCACTTTTCAGGAGAAATCTGACAACATACTACTTACCCCCACACACATCTCGCGTATTGACTACGAGCAGAAAATTCCACAAATTACGGCCAAAACAATGGCTTACTGACAATCATTCTTCCCATAAGCTATTCGTGAGTGGAACAGGATTGGACGGGTCAGATAATGGTACCGGAAATACTCTCCGCCACACAGTATTAGGCAGCTTGCGAGTATGATGCAGATGTAGAAAGTAATGGCGTGCCAGTCTCTCAGCAATACGTGACTCGTCGTTTTGCATTAGTGAGAGACCGGGAGTCAGTGGTAGCCGGGGCCACGGGACAGGTCGCCAGCAGAGCAGCCGAAGTGCTAAGCGCTGCGACCGCCTCCCTGGTCGTGAAAAGGAGGCGGGGAGGAGCGAGTTCGCAGTTCGGATACGGAAGCTGGACAGGCAGGACTGTGCCGTGGAGTCAGAGGGACAGCGCGGAGGCAGCAGAACAGTTGAACTGTGAGCGATCAACACGGGTGTGGTCGTCTGGAACCAAAGACATCGTTGGGCTACAGCAGGAGACAGTGTTTACCTCAGTACTTCCAGAAGATAAAGCAGCTCGAAGCGAGGAGGAGAACGATGAAGACAGCCTCTCTCATGACGGCTGCCAAGCAGATTAGAAGAATGGCTAGTGCCGTTGAGTGGTGCTTATAATTGCATTCCTGCTGGCATCGGTGTCTAACCATGTGTTGAACTTTCAAAACGCAGTCGGACTGTTGTGCGTCTGTAACGCTAGAACACTGCCTCATATAATTGAATCGTTTACTACTGAAACAACACTTCACGTATTAGTTACATTTTTTCAGGAAATATAAAAATAAATTCTGCAAGGGCTAAATTATTGAGCAGAGCTATAGAGCTTTTTTTTAACTGCTAATGAGTGCAAATATATTTACATCTTCTTCGATAACGCGAGACCAATATCAAGACGACAGAATTTTTCTTTATTAAATGAGCATACAGAATTTGTTTTTGAAGCTGATGGAGAATATGTATTTTTGAAATAAATGGCAATAACAAAGAAAAAAAGCAGTAAATCGGCTTTAAGTCTGTAACCAACTTACAAGCTTTACTTCATACTACAAAAAAGTTTTAAATTGATTACAGATTATAGGACCCATGTTTTCTATCCGGCACCACTGTTTCATAGTAACAAAAAATTATGACTCACTAATCTCGACCCAGAACTTGTTGTCTCAAATAAAATTAAAATAATTTACGTCGTTTCTGTTAAATCACAAATCTCCACAAAAGCTAAGATTTCAATCCTACGTGAATGTGTGGAGCTTTAGCATCATAATTTGTCACCAGCTGATGTAGAGGGTCTAGCTATTAATTCATTACAAAAGACACAATATTCTGTTGGTACGTATGACTACATTTCTTTATTTTAGCTTGTTTCTTCTAATTTAATTTCACATATCCCTGTGGATAACAAGGAGCACATAGCAAAAATGAACGGTTGGTTGTAGAAACTACCAGTTTAAAATTATGAACAACCATTCCATCAATGAATTTCTTTCCTATGATACAATCCTCATCGTATCGATACTTCATAAATCCACTTACATGGAATGCTACTTTTTCATCTTATTTCACTCTTCTTCTCGAAGACCCCAGTGAAAGTACTGAATTCTTGAAGTATGATGGCCTCCAATTACGAAAGTCACAAATGTATGCTGTTTATACCACTTTCACAGTACGTCGTATGTTATTATTCCAAACTGCTATTAAATCTACATATTCACACATTCAATAAATTCCGTTTGGTGTATGAATCTTCCTCCTTATAACAGCAAAATTAGTATCATATGGCATGGAAGAATGCTCATGTATGGGAAAATAGAGGTGTATATTTTGTAGCCGTTCACTAGTAACGAGGGTTTCGAGAAATCTAAAAGTGTTATTTTTGTTCTGACCTTGACACTCATCAGAAAATATGTGTAGGTGCTTAGTAGATCTTGGTAACTCACTATTAACGCAGTCAAAGATCACAGAGCAAACTTCATCCAGACTTCTCTTAGCCTCCCCATTATAACATAGAGGCCTCTATGGGGGAAGAACACAACACTATTTTCGTCGAGAAAAAATGAGCTATTGAGGGAATAAGTATTTACGTATCATTTCGATTTTTGTTGTATTCTTTATCCGTCCGTATAACCTAAGAATGCACTCGAAGTAGTAATAACTCTTAAGAAAAGTGAATGTGAGTGTCCGTGGGACTGAATACTGTTTCCGGTTAATGACTTTTGTCGGCTACATTTATTCCTTTTTTATTGAAAACCATTATTTCCGTTAGTCATTTTCTCACAAATATATCTTGTGACTGTGTGGCTGTACAGTAACGTAATTCTACTGCTTGTAGCTAACAAGAAGAGAAGCAGCATTGCTTATTCAATTTGCAGAAGTATCTCTAAATTCAGCGGACCATTTAGAGCAACAGCTACATGCTAATATTCAGCGCTGGCCCACGCTCTCTGTTACTTACGTCCGAGAGAGATGTTAACAGGCGCTCCTTCCGGGAGTTCGGGCAACCCGCAGAACAGATGTGCCCCTTCCCCCGCACAACAACACAGCAGCCGCAGCTGCAGTGATGCCCCTTTGGCTCCACGAGGAAGGGAAACTTGAGGCGAGCGAAGCCGAGATACCCACCAAATTAGCAATCTGTCTCGGCCCTCTTTCCGTGCCAACATCAGGCACGCTTAATTGTTTCACAAATACTCCCCACTAAGGAACATATACTATAATGTTCGGTTATTCATGCTTTCTGCATTTCTATCAACGCGACTTAAAGTTATACACTCAGTTAGACTAGTACATTCAGTATCTTGGATGTCAGAATTCACTTTAATGCATCACATTTCAAGCAATCTTTTAAGAAAACAAGATAAAGTTTCAACCATAGTGGTGAAACATTCCAGCCTCGTTTCAGGAGTGTCTCATCCATTACCTTCTGGTTCAAATCATGTTTCCTTGTGTAAATAAAAATCAACGATGGTAGCCAAAGACTTCCATTGTAAGGAGTTACTCTCGTACTGTCAACGGCTTTGTCAAATTGAGGGGAGGAGCGGATAGAGCTACGGGGCTCCCTCTTTTTCTTGGGGTGGTATACTCACCCCAAAAGGGGGAAGGAGCAACAATGGACAATGACATGAGGATACAAAGGCGATGAAAATCACTGTATTGAAAACGTGTAATGTATATCGTCAGAAAATAAACTATTGTTACAATGTTGTTACTGAAAAAGTGGTACTCCCATTTCGTGGGTGATGGGGAGGGGGGGGGGGGGGGAGGTACTCTGTTGGTAGAAGGATTCGTCGTGAAAAGGAAAATAGAGCGACAATGACCTACTCTTCCATCAGTCAAGTGACAGCGTTATTCTTACCATAAATCTCAGACAGCGGCCAGTGCCATCAAAAATAGTTGAAATATACCTGCCGAGTTCTCAAGTAGAAGTTGAAGAAGTCGAGAAATTATTTGTGAGGACTGAACGGATAATATAGTACGTAAATGAAGATGAAAATGATAAGGCATTGGAGGGTTGGGTATGGAAGGGAATGAGAAGAGAACATGGGGTCGGTGTGAGAGGGTAATGGCCGGCCGGAGTAACCGAGCGGTTCTAGGCGCTACAGTCTGGAAGGGCTCGGATTAAAAATTTTGTGAGGCACCTACGCAGTCTTTCCTCTCTAATGTTCATTCCATACATGAAGAAGGAATTACGGAAATAGAACATATATTCAAGAGTGGAATTACAATTCGACGTAAAATTACACCAATGATAAGATTCGCTGGTAACACCGCTAATTTCTGTGAACGTGAAAAAAAATTACAGGTTGAGCAGAATGAACAGAATGAAAGGACCAGTCCAATGACTACAAATTACCTATTGAGAGTACATTGAAGGAAGGCTAAGGAAATGCGGAGTACCGTAAATAAGAACAGTGAGAAATTTAACATTAGGACTGGTGATGACGAAGTAGATGAAGTTAAGGAGTTCTGCTATCTTGGCAGCAAAATGACCCATGACGCAGGTAGCAAGGATATGAAAAGCAGACTACAACAGGTAAAAAGGGCATTTCTATCCAACAGAAGCGTACTAGTATGAAACATAGGCCTTAATTTGAGAAGGAAATTACTGAGTATGTACGTTTGCAGCACAGCATTACATGGTAGTGAAACATGGACTGTAAGAAAACCAGAAAAGAAGAGAATCGAAGCATCTCAGATGTGATGTTGCAGAAGAATATTGAAACTTTGTTGGAATCATAAGGTAAGGAATGAGAATCGTCGAGGGAAGAAATATATGGAAAATGCTGACAAGAAGAAAGGACAGGGTGGTAGGATATCCGTTAAGACATCAGGTAATGACTCCCATGGAACTAGAGTGAGTTGGAAAGAGTAAAAACTGTAGGGGAAAAGAGAGATTTGAATATATCGAGCATAGAGCTGAGGACGTAGGATGCAAGTGCTACTGCGAGATGAAGAGGTTGGCAGAGGGAGAAAAAAAAATTAAACCTCATGCAAGGTGTCACGAGCAATGGCCTACCCTACACCGCCACTACGCCATAGCAAACTTTTCCCCATAGCATCCTAGTTTGTGACACGTATAAGAACCTGAGGACCAAAATGGACGCTGTATACGTAGAAGCAATCTCCTGATTCTGTCAGTTATTCGCGCTAAAGAGGACTGTTGCTAAGCCGGTAGAAACATCTTCATTTTGTTTCCATTTCCATAACGTAACCTTGTAGCCGAAACTATTTAATTTCATGTATAAAATAGACAGGATATGACAGAAATACGGTAATGTAAGTCACTTAGGTAGTAAATAAGTAGTAATTTGGGTTGGGTTGTTTAGGGGTCATCGGTCTCCCCGGATTAGGGAAGGACGGGAAGGAAGCCGGCCGTGCCCTCTCAAAGGAACCATGCCCGCATTTGCCTGGAGCGATTTAGGGAAATCACGGGATACCTAAATCAGGATGGCCGGACGCGGGATTGAACCGTCGTCCTCCAGAATGCAAGTCCAGTGTGCTAACCACTGCATCAGTAGGAAGTATAAGGAGGCTATAGTGAAACTGTTGTTGGGAAAATGTAAGCAAATCGAAAAAGAAAGGACTGATTCAGCAGATAGAAGAGTGAAAACAAATTTAAGGAAAGTTAAAAGTAAATGTGTCAACAATAAGAGGGCAAGGGAAAAGTGCGAACAGAGGGAGAGATTGCACTGAAGGCATCTGCGCTTTACAGGAACTGTCTGATGACGTGATAAAAGAAGAAACTGGGACCAGTATCAAAGAGATGGGAAACCCATTATCATGGAAAATGTTTAACAGGACTTTGGATGACTTAAGAGAAACTAGGATGAAAGACATTCGTAACATTTCTTCAGTTCGTTTGTACAGTTTGTGAGACTGCAGATGAACCATCAGACGTTCTCAAAAATATCCTCAACACAACCCCGAACACAGCAAGGTTAGATTAGTGCGAAAATTATCGTACAATCAGCTTAAAAGTTGCTGATAAGAATGACATGCAGAAGATTGGAAAACAAAAGAGAGGGTCTGTTTAATGATGATTGGTTTAGCTGTACAAACGGTGAATGCATCCGAGAAATAGCTATTGACAATGTGACAAGGTACAAGTTGCTTTAAACCAAAAATCCGCAATAGAGAAAGACAGGTAATGTGCGGTATGTGTAAAAACCAAGAGGGAACGATAAGAGCCAACACCATGAATGGAGTACTTGTATTAAAAAGGCTATAAGACAGAGATGCAGACCACAGTTGAATCTGTACACTGTCTAAACACTTAGAAATACAAAAAACCTTCAAGAGCGAAATTAAAATCACTGCATGACGTTATTCAAATGGTTCAAATGGCTGTAAGCACTATGGGACTGAACATCTCAGGTCATCAGTCTCCTAGACTTTGAACTAACTAAACCTAACTAACCTAAGGACATCACACACATCCATGCCCGAGGCTGGATTCGAACCTGCGACCGCAGCAGCAGCGCGGTGCCGGACTGAAGCGCCTAGAACCGCTCGGCCCCAAAGGCCGGTATGAGGTTATTAACCATAAGATTAGCTCATGATATTGCTATCCTCAGTGAAAGTGAAGATTAATTTTAGGAACTGCTGGATAGTGTGAACAGTTCAGAGAGTATAGAATATGGATTGAGGATAAACAGAAGAAAGAAGAAAGTAGGAGAAATGAAATAAGCGAAAAAATTAACGACAGAAATTTTGATAAAGAAGGTGATTTACGGGAATTCTGCTACCTTTGAAGCGAAATAACACATGAAAAACGAGGCAAGTATGATATGAAAAGCCGACTAGCACATGCCAAAAAGGCATTCCTGGCAAAAGACCTATTATAATGAAAAACTGGGCTTAATCCGAGAAAAAAATTGGGAATATACTTTCAGAGCATTGTGTTGTTTGCTAGCTAATCCTAAACGGTGAGGGAAACGGGAAAATAGGTGAATCGAAGCTACTGAAATGTGGTGCTATAAACAGTGTTGAGTTAACTGTAGGGGAAAATAGAAAGTGGAATATATCCAACAAATAATTGCGGTCAATGGGTGTCAGTGTTAATCCACGATAGACAGGCTGGCATAACACAGGAAATCTTAGCTGACACAGCCAAACCGATCACAAGATTGAAAGTCAGAAGACAGTCAGCTGTTGAAAAGTGTAACAGAATGACCATATATGTATCTTCTAAATGATAGTATGCAACACTTCACAAATATCTCAACTCATTTGCAAATGTTGCCGTAAGCTTAACATAATGTTGATGTTATAGAAAGATGAACAGGGAATGCAGAGATTCTGAGTATTTATTCGTCCATGGTCGTTCTCACAGAGGATGGACCAGTAAATATTATATTAAAGCAGTAGTTCGTACAGGGAGGCGAATAATTTGCAAGAGTTATTTCCTGCAGCAGTTCTATATCGGAAAGCTGCGTAAAGCGTTGAATTTAGATAGATAACATGTTAAATTAAGCTGATGATTTGAAAGGCAAATTCTGCTCCCCATAAAACGAACAGAGAGAAGGCTGAAATAATGGATTCGGTCTTCCCGAACTGTTTCACCGCAAAAGGTCTTACTATCATCTGGAGCAGATGAGGGACCTGTAAGATTTTACAGAGATTAAGCAAAATAAATTCCTCTCTATCTAGCACTAGTTAGTAACAGGCCGCTGGAGCAACTAATGGCACCTAGCGACTGGAAGAAAGCATAGGTCACACCCGTATCCAAGGATGGCCGTAGGACAGATGCACGTATTACAGTTCTACACCGCTGACGTCGATCTGATGTAAAACGAATAAGCCCACGCTTTACACTTCTGGAAAATGAAAATCCCTGCGAAAATCAACATGCATTAGGCAAACTGAGATCTTGCGAAACTAATATGAGATCCAAAACGCCGTAAACATCAGCGATCTGGCTAATACCATGTTTCTCGCCTTGAGGATGGCATTTTATACACTTCCACACTATCGTTCAGTGAAAAAAAGTACTAGTTTAACGAGTATCCGAACAAATTTTTTGGCTAGACTTCCTTGCAGGCTAAACCTGACACGTCGCTCTTAAAGGAACAGGATCGACAGATGTAAAAGTATTTTCAGTTGTGTTTGTTTTATGTCCGTTAGATCTTGGTCCCAGGCATAATTTTCTGCCTAACGTTTCTTCTTCCAAAGCTGCAGATATTTTCAAAAACCATAACGACTCATAAAGCAATTACTAACTCAGATTAGCTCAACAAAGCCGGCCGCAGTGGCCGAGCGGTTCTTGGCGCTACAGTCTGGAACCGCGCGACTGTTACGGTCACAGGTTCGAATCCTGCTTCGGGCATGGATGTGTGTTATGTCCTTAGGTTGGTTGGGTTTAAGTAGTCCTAAGTTCTAGGGGACTGATGACCTCAGATGTTAAGTCCCATAGTGCTGAGAGCCATTTGAACCATTTCAACAAAGCCGAACTGTCTAAACTATCCAAGCAACTTTCAGTTCATGACTGTGAGACCGCGATTACATTTGTTATGGAGCTTGTTGCGGGCACGTGTTTCCGGTGTTTGTTTTATTTAGCATTAAGGCCCGCAACGTGTCTAATTTCAATGCTTCTTCTTTTCTGTTAAAGTTGTTTTTACACCTATGGATTTTTTATAACATCGCAGCATAGAAAACCTGTATAAAACCGTAGTATCAGAGAAACCAGTTTCATTACTGTTCGAGGATGTACAAAGAGGGTACAAAACTCTAAAAAAAAAAAAAAAGACACTTTGACTTAGGACAGAAAGCACTGAAATAAGACACGCTGTAGTTCTTTGGGCTAAACAAAGGAAAAAGCACCAGCACATCTCCACAATAAGCTGTATTACACATGTCAACCTGATTCCGTGATCTGACGCAGCGGTTCCATGAAGTCACAAATAGAGGGTTGCTTGGATACGTATAAATAGTTTGGCATGCTGAAGTAGTTTCAGCTTACAAGAGTCGCTGTAGCCTCTGAAGATGTCTCCAGCATTATAAAACGATGCGTTTGTCAGAGAATTATGTCATGGACCAAGGTCTAATGCACGCAGAACAAAAATCACCAATCACGCAAATTTCGGTCCTGAAAACTTGTTCCATGATTCGATGTAAAGGTAGTTTCAGGAATATCGCAAAAATCTATGATAGAACCGTTACTCTTTAGAATATACATAAATCATCTAGTGGATAACGTCAGAAACTATATGGGGCCGTTTGCAGATGATCTAGTTGTTTATAAGAAGGCTCCTAAGCCAGAGAACTGTAGCAAATTATATGAAGGTCTAGACAAGATTGACGAATGGTGGCGGGACTGGCACCTAAGGTAAATTTATGTAACATACTACTCATAAATATGCCGAAGAAATCAGTTACAGCACAATTACACTGTTGGTAGCCTAAAATACCTGGTAGTAACTATGTGGAGAGGCCTAAAGAAAAATGACCACAAAGAAGCAAGAGAAGGAAAAGCAGATGACTACCTGAGATTAATTCATTCGCGAAGAAAGAGGCTTACTAAACACTTTTTCGACAGATTCCTGAGTATTACTCATTCAAACTTACCTGTTTGAATTAATAGAACAGGGACACAGGATCCATCGACGAGCGGCGCCTTTCATCACGTCGTTTCCTCAGTGTGAGGACGTTGCGGAAATGCTCAACGAACTCCAGTCGTAGACGCTACAAGAGAAGCGTTGTCCGGCACGGAGAAGCTTGGAGGTCTGCGACTGAAATTCCGAGAGAGTACGTTCTGGGAAGTGTCGAACAACATATTACTGCCTCCCATAAATGTCTCGAGAAATCACCACAACGAGAAAATTACGAGAAATTAGAGTTGATACGGAGGTTTGGTGACAGTCATTCTTCCCACAGGCCATTCGCGAATGGAATAAGAGTTGCATTTCAGATAACGGTAAAAGAGTACCCTCAGCCACACACCGCAATGTGCCTTGTGGAGTGGAGTTGTAAACTTAGATAACTTAGATATTGAACGGAAACAAGCGCAAATGCGTCACGCAGGTGCTCCCACAAATTCAGTGGCAGATGCAACAAAATACTCGGTATGTGTAACTATGTGGTTTACAATTGAAATTCCGAGAGCGAACGTTCTTACAGAAGTCAGCCAATGCATTTCTTCATCCGACGTATATTTTGTGAAAAGACCATGAACGTATGATTGGACAGAGTGGAGCTCACACCGAAGTTTATAACAGGCTATGGCTAACACGCTATCAGACGTCTCTACCTGAGATACGTCAGCGTCTGTCAGGCTGTTTCGTTGCTTTCTAGTTTCAGCATTCAATTTTCGACTTTGCTAAGTTTGACTACTTTCTTTTTTATATATGCAGATGGTATCTGTGCTTTCGGACATGTCACCATTGATGATGTTGCAGGTCTCGAAGAATGAAATTACCATGAAATCAGACCTATAGCTGCTTACAGGCGTTGATAAATATCAACGGGCAGAGTATAAAAAGTGTGCCCTGAGCGGGATACGAACCCGGGATCGCCAGCTTACATGGCACCCGGTCTGCCCGACTGAGCCACCGAGGTCACAGTCCGCTTCAGGTGGCAGAGTGGTCAACGCGACAGAATGTTAATCCGAAAGGGCCGGGTTCGATTCCCGGCTGGGTCGGAGATTTTCTCCGCTCTGGGACTGGGTGTAGTGTTGCCCTGATCATCATAATTTCATCCCCATTGACACGCAAGTCGTCGAAATGGTGTCAAATCGAAAGACTTGCATCCAGCGAACGGTCTACCCGTCGAGAGGCCCTAGTCACACGACATTTTTATTTACCGAGGACACAGAGGATAGCGCGACTGCAAGGTCTTACCTCTGACACGCTCCCCGTAAGACCCACATTCCCAACTTACTGTCCGCACACTACATTTGTAGTTTCCCCGCCCACTATACTCATTACTCTTGGCAGTCAGCTACTGATTCCCTTAAGAGTTTGAGCAATGTGAGTGCATCCGCACTGAAGAAGATAATTGGCCGGTAAGCCTTATCTATACATGAAGATGGCATCTGTATTTTTCAATTGTCCCCGTTGATATTTATCAACGCATGTAAGCAGCTAAAGGTCTGATTTCATAGTAATTTCACTTTCTTTGTTGGTTTGTGATGTGGACTTGTTTTGCGTCAGTTCGTGGGAAGCAAGTAATACTTTCACGTTGCCGCCACTAGTCAGCCTCTCTGTCTGTCTATCGCTTTCCAAACTTAGCTGTGACAGTGACATACCATCCCGGTGTGGACGCATATCGGAGGCACGAGTGAAAGCCTGTGCTTTTTCTTTTTTTTCATCTGTCTTCTGACTGGTTTGATGCAGCCAGCCACGAATTCCTCTCCTGTGCTAAACTCTTCATCTCAGAATAGCACTTACAATCTACGTCGTCAATTATTAGCTGGATGTATTCCAATATCAGTCTTCCTCTGTAATTTTTCCCTCTGCAGCTCTCCCTAGTACCATCAAAGCCAATCCCCCATGTCTTAACAGATGTCCTGTCATTCTGTACTTTCTCTTTATCAGTGTTTTCGACATATTCCTTTCCTCTCCGATGCCATGCAGGACCTCTTCATTTCTTACTTTGTCAGTCCACCTAGTTTTCAAAATTCGTCTTTAGCACCACATCTCAAATGCTTCGATTCTCTTCTGTTCCGGTTTTCGCACAGCCCATGTTTCACTACCATACAATGCTGTACTCCAGAAATTTCTACTTCAAGTGAAGGCCTATCTATGATACTAGTACACTTGTCTTGTCCTGGAATGCCCAGTCTGTCTGCTTTTGATGTCCACCTTGCTCTTTCTGTAATTGCTTATTTTTCTGCCTAGGAAGCAAAATTCCTTAACTTCATCAACTTCGTGACTATCAATCCTGATGTTTTCTCGTTGTTGTTAATTCTGCTTCTTCTCATTACTTTGTTCTTTCTTCGATTTACTCTCAGCCCATATTCTGCACCCATTAGATTGCTCATTCCATTCAGTGGCTCATGTAATTCCTCTTCAATTTTACACAGGACGGCAGTGTCATCAGCGAGTCGTATCATTGGTATCCTTTCAGCTTCAAATTTATTTCCACTCCTGAACCTTTCTTTTATTTCCATCATTGCTTCTTCGATGCACAGTTTGCGTAGCAGGGCCGAAAGATTACATCCCTATCTTACACCCATTTTACGCCGAGCACTTCGTTCTTGGTCTCCCCTCTTATTATACCATCTTAGCTGTTAGATCTTCCTACACGTTACCCCATTTTGCTCACAATTTCGAACATCTCGCACCATTTTACATTGTCGCGCGCTTTCTCCAGGTCAACGAATCATATGAACGTGTCTCGATTTTTCTTTAGTATTGCTTCCATTACTAACTGCAACGACGGAATTCCCTCTCTCGTGCCTTTACCTTTTCTAAAGATTAACTGATCGTCATCTAGTACATCCTCAATTTTCCTTTCTATCCTTTGGTAGATTATCCTTGTAATTAACTTGGATGCGTGAACTGTTAAGCTGATAGTGCGATAATTCTCGCAGTTGTCAGCTCTTGCCGTCTTCGGAGTTTTGTGGATGATATTTTTCCCAAGGTCAAATGATATTCACCAGATTTATACTTTCTGCACACCAACGTGAATAGTCGATTTGTTGCTTCTTCCCCCACTGACTACAAATTCTGACCAAATGTTATCCATCCCTTCTGCCTTATTTGATCTTAACTCCTCTGAAGCTCTTTTAAATTCTGATTATGATATTGGATCCCCTCTTTCTTCTGAATTGACTCCTGTTTCTTCTTGTATCACCTAAGACAAATCTTTCCCCTCATAGAGGCTTTCAATGTATTCTCTCCACGTATCAGCTATCACTTCTGCATTTAACGGTGGAATTCCCGTTGCACTTTTATTGCCCCACCCGTGCTTTTAATGTTACCGAATGTTGTTTTGACTTTTCTGTATGCTGTGTCTGTCCTTTCGAGACCCATTTCTCTTTCTATTTCTTCACATTTTTCATGCAGCCACTTTGTCTTAGGTTCCCTGCACTTCCCATTTATTTCACTCCACAGCGACTTGCATTTCTGCTTTCCTGAATTTCTCTAAATATTTTTTTTTTACTTTCTCCTTTGATCAACTGAAATATATCCTCTCTTACCCATTGTTTCTTCTCAGTTACATTCTTTTTATCTATGTTTTTCCACCCCACCTTTGTGATTGCCCGTTTTAGAGATGTCCATTTCCCTTCAACCGTACTACCTACTGAGCCATTCGTTTGCTGTAACTGTAGCCTTGGAGAAAATCAAGTGTATTTCGTCATTCCTTAGCACATCGTATCCCACTTCTTTGTGTATTGATTCTTCCTGACTAATGTCATAGCCTTCAGCCTACTGAGTCTATATCTGCTACTGGGTACGCCTCACAATCCAGTATCAGATTTCGGAACCCTATCTGACCATGATGGAATCTAACTGAAATCTTCCTCTATTACTCGGCGTTTTCCAAGTACTTCTTCTTCTCTTGTTGTTACTGAACAGAGTATTCGCTATTACTAACTGAAATTTATTGCAGCACTGACTTAGTATTTCTCCTCTCTCATTCCTTGTGAAAAGCTCACATTTTCCTGTAACCATTTGCTCTTCTCCTTCCTCTACGGCTACATTCCAGTACCCCATGAATGTTATACACTCCTGGAAATGGAAAAAAGAACACATTGACACCGGTGTGTCAGACCCACCATACTTGCTCCGGACACTGCGAGAGGGCTGTACAAGCAATGATCACACGCACGGCACAGCGGACACACCAGGAACCGCGGTGTTGGCCGTCGAATGGCGTTAGCTGCGCAGCATTTGTGCACCGCCGCCGTCAGTGTCAGCCAGTTTGCCGTGGCATACGAGCTCCATCGCAGTCTTTAACACTGGTAGCATGCCGCGACAGCGTGGACGTGAACCGTATGTGCAGTTGACGGACTTTGAGCGAGGGCGTATAGTGGGCATGCGGGAGGCCGGGTGGACGTACCGCCGAATTGCTCAACACGTGGGGCGTGAGGTCTCCACAGTACATCGATGTTGTCGCCAGTGGTCGGCGGAAGGTGCACGTGCCCGTCGACCTGGGACCGGACCGCAGCGACGCACGGATGCACGCCAAGACCGTAGGATCCTACGCAGTGCCGTAGGGGACCGCACCGCCACTTCCCAGCAAATTAGGGACACTGTTGCTCCTGGGGTATCGACGAGGACCATTCGCAACCGTCTCCATCAAGCTGGCCTACGGTCCCGCACACAGTTAGGCCGTCTTCCGCTCACGCCCCAACATCGTGTAGCCCGCCTCCAGTGGTGTCGCGACAGGCGTGAATGGAGGGACGAATGGAGACGTGTCGTCTTCAGCGATGAGAGTCGCTTCTGCCTTGGTGCCAATGATGGTCGTATGCGTGTTTGGCGCCGTGCAGGTGAGCGCCACAATCAGGACTGCATACGACCGAGGCACAAAGGGCCAACACCCGGCATCATGGTGTGGGGAGCGATCTCCTACACTGGCCGTACACCACTGGTGATCGTCGAGGGGACACTGAATAGTGCACGGTACATCCAAACCGTCATCGAACCCATCGTTCTACCATTCCTAGACCGGCAAGGGAACTTGCTGTTCCAACAGGACAATGCACGTCCGCATGTATCCCGTGCCACCCAACGTGCTCTAGAAGGTGTAAGTCAACTACCCTGGCCAGCAAGATCTCCGGATCTGTCCCCCATTGAGCATGTTTGGGACTGGATGAAGCGTCGTCTCACGCGGTCTGCACGTCCAGCACGAACGCTGGTCCAACTGAGGCGCCAGGTGGAAATGGCATGGCAAGCCGTTCCACAGGACTACATCCAGCATCTCTACGATCGTCTCCATGGGAGAATAGCAGCCTGCATTGCTGCGAAAGGTGGATATACACTGTACTAGTGCCGACATTGTGCATGCTCTGTTGCCTGTGTCTATGTGCCTGTGGTTCTGTCAGTGTGATCATGTGATGTATCTGACCCCAGGAATGTGTCAATAAAGTTTCCCCTTCCTGGGACAATGAATTCACGGTGTTCTTATTTCAATTTCCAGGAGTGTATTTTCATCTCCCTTTATTTACTATATTACTCTTTCAATATCCTCATATGTTTTTTAATTCTCTTCATCTTCAGCATGTGACCTCGGTATGTATACCTGAACTATCTTTGTCGATTTTGGTTTGCTGTTGATACTGCAAAGAACAGTTCTATCACTGAACTATTCACAGAGACGCACTCTTTGCCGTACCTGCCTATTAATAACGAATCCTAATCCTGTTATATCATTTTCTGCTATCGTTGATATTACCCTATACTCATCTGACCAGAAATCCTTGTCGCCTTTCCATTTCATTTCACTGACCCCTACTATATCTAGATTGAACCGTTGCATTTTGCTTTTCAGATTTACTTGTTTACCTACCACATTCAGGCTTCTGACATTCCACACCCAGACTCGTAGAATGTTACCCTTTCGTAGACTATTGTATCTTACTTTTCATGGTCACCTCTCCCTGGTCTGTCCCCTCCCAGAGATCCGAATGGGGGACTATTCCGGAATCTTCTGCCAATGGAGAGATCATCATGACACTTTTTCAGTTACAGGCCAAATGTCCTGTGGATACACGTTATGTGTCTTTAATGCAGTAGTTTACATTGCCTTCAGAATCCTCATGCTGTTCATAATTGCTGATCCTTCCAACTTTAGAGGCAGTATCCCACCACTAGGACAAGAGGATGCCCTGAACATCTGTCCATTCCTCTGTTCTCTGTGACAAAGCGATTGGCAGATTAAGAGTGACCTCCGACGCCGGAAGTCTTCGGCCACCAATGCTGATTATTAATCAGAATTCAAGCAATGGCGGGTTTCAAACCCAGGGCCGAGGATTTTCTGGTGAGTAATCAAAGATGCTTCCCCTAGACCCCGGGTGCTGGATGTGTGTAACAACCCGATATTGATGTAGTTGTATGTCACAGCGGTCCCCTTCGAGGATCCAGTGGGTGAGTTCGATCCAGGGCTGACGCTTCTGGAACGTCGGGAGGGTGTGTTAACTCGCGCGGATATCTGTGGGGGGGGGGGGGGGTGCGAAATTAATGATTCCAGTCAATATTTAAATACCCTTCGTTTGACATTTTGATACGTCATATGACATAAAAATTGGTAGAAATATTTAGTTTTGGAGCAAAAATTAAACCTTTAAGCGTCCATTCAGCCTGATGCATCTTTTAAAATTCTCCCGCCGTGGTGCAAATTAAGGTAACGCTTTTTGCTAGGCGTCAATCAGGAAAAGAAACCCGAATCATCTAGTCATAACAGAGACCGAAACACAAACGCTGTGAGTGATTTAGTTGGTTATATGGATCACATCCGCTTGAGAAGAAAGCAGACAGTAGCGAGCTGGCTGATGTCCCATCCGCCGTCAGTTCCGCCAGATGAAAGTTGCCGTGCTGTGTCATCATGCTGTATGGCGGACATAGGAGGAATCTGTTACATTTCGGACCCTTTACCTAAAGCACTGTAAACATTACAAAATGCTGCTCATGTAATTTTAATGTACTTTACATTCTGGAGGGAGGATTCTATTCCTATTAAGTAATTTTAAGTTTACAAAATTTTAATTTTGCCAATATAACTTACAAATTCTCTATCAGTTTACAAGACAATGGCGACATCTTGGTCAGAGTAAAAACTGAGGGGAAAACAAGAATTTATTACTGCATCTACATCTACTGTAAATCACTTTGTTTATGTAGATTTGATTCAGTGGCTTTTGGAGAATATGTATGTTATATTCCACGTCGACAGTACCATCTACAGAAGGACCGAGAGTGTACACTTCTATGTGAGGTCAGGATAGTGGTTTTCTACCTCTGAGGCCTGTTTAACACTTGTAATACATTTATACAGAGATCCATACAGAGTTCCGTTATAGTCCTCGCAGAGATGGAAAGCAGCCGTCCGTTGCGATTATGCTGACGCAATTTCACATTTGCACAATTGAAGAGTCTTGAGGATAATATATCAAGTCCATGAACCACCATTCTGTAGTCAGGATTGATGCATATTACAAGTCACTGAGCCACCAATTATGCACTCGCCACTTTTATTGCTATGTTCTTATAATCAGCAATGTTTTCAACCAGTCCCTTGCTTAATTATCAACACACGTGCAAGCACTAATACAGACATATAATCTCTGAGATTTGAAACATATAGTATCATGAACAGACAAATGTGTGCAA
The DNA here is from genome assembly GCF_023898315.1 of Schistocerca nitens. Classification (NCBI taxonomy): domain Eukaryota; kingdom Metazoa; phylum Arthropoda; class Insecta; order Orthoptera; family Acrididae; genus Schistocerca; species Schistocerca nitens. The sequence continues at coordinate 593,394,609 of NC_064618.1, read as the reverse complement.
TAAAAAGAATCCCTACTATTTACCTAACTTGAAGAACTGGTGTCTATACAATTAAAATTTTATAGCGTTAGAATACAATTACAAATGCAAAGAAAACATCATTACAGCAAAGAACATGATAATACAAATAACATTTGTAGTAATACAGGCTTCACAGAAAGAACAGAAATAAGCATATATATGAGTATTACAGGAATTATGACATAAGTATATAACGAAAAATGAAAATATTACTATAAACGTGACACAAGAATATTACAAGAAAACATAATACAGTAAATAATGTCTGAACATCTTCCTAAAGTAAAGGAAATGGTACAAAAAAAGAGATTGGGTTTGAGGATAACAGTATTCCTCTTCATAGTGAATGCAGCCTAGTATTAGAAGGAACAAAATTCTACCATCCCTATCTTATCACGTAAACAGAAAAAGACAAGAAGTACACAGGGTACAAATAAACATGTCAAAGGTAACACAAAGAAGAGGACAGGGTCTGTTTTCAAGTGTAAATGTGTCAGAGTGTAAGAGGAACATTTGATATTGCAGTACTTGTGGTGTTCATTTTGTACCTATGTTTTAACCAAAACTAGTTCATTTCCAACGAAAACTTCATTTAATTCTCGCACGCAGACCTCTCTTACTTCAACATTTGTTTCCACAAAAAGTCTTAACTAAGCATGCCACCTGTATTTATACTCTCAACCAGTGCATATACTTCCATATTTTTCTTACCTCATCACTCGTTTCCAGGAAAATCCTGCCTAAATCTGTTGTCTCTATACCCTACTTGTATCTGTTCATTTCATTTTCCAAAATAATTGTTCCCCGTTATACAATACTCTTGGGCCAGACCTTTTCCTTTTAGCTTCTCAATGGATTTCTCCTCAACTCATCACAACTCATTTTCTTATATAGCACACTCTCTCTTAAGCTAAGTTAAATCTAGTGAGCTCAGGTATATAAACTAGAGAATGAGGCAATGCAGCAGCACAAAAAATTAACGCTAAAAACAACGACAAAAATGCAAATTGGCCGAGCAAGCAGCAGCGTATCTAAATTAGCAAAGTTAATGCAACATTACAAATAGTATAAGGCAATATGCAGCAAACAAAAGATACAAATCATTGGTAAAACTAGCATAGCACAGTAATACAATGTAAAATTCAGTGGGGCACTGCCCCTGACAAATAGCAGCAGCAAATGCACTAACTTATACGTAAACATGACAAAGCACAAGCAAAAAAAAATACAATAAAGACAGCAATGCAGATAAGGGAAATGTACTTGTAAGCTTACAATAGTGTGTGTGCATCTGTAATCATCAAAATTATGCAAAGCTGCAGCACCATGGAGAAGACCTATACTATTTCCCATGTGAAAAGCACCGGTTCTATGTCACATCTTAACGCTAAAGTGCTGCACTACAATAACTTCTTCTACCAAAAATATTACCAAGTTCATGAAAAGAAAATTATGTATTCAGTTCTGGTTACTAGTCCCTTCTCCTTCTTATTGTTCTTTCCATTCCAAGTGCTCTTTTTTTTAAGAATGTGGATCATATAATTATTATTTGATGGGTGTGTTGACAGAAAATACATAGGATATGTATACGATTCTATTTTATAAAACGAATGCTGCAGCACAGCTAGAAACCAGATACCAAATAAAATAAGCAATTATGTACAAAGCAAAGCATAAAAACTTCATTCAATAGCCATGTGGCATTTCATAAGTCAGTAGAAATTCTCTCAACTCTCATAGAGAGACACTTCTCATAATCATATGTGTAATCATAAGAATATTTCTCATCAGTTCATAAGCATTTCTGTAAGAAGCACAAAGTTCAAATACCAAGTGTAATCATATGTTTACAAGTGGTAGTGTATGTCGTGATTGTGTTGTGTTTTGCAAAGAAATGTCAATAGCGAGCTCAACAGGCTCTCTTTTCTATAGCTATGCAAGCGCCAGAGAGAGTGCAGTGAGATTCGAAGTGGCTTAAGCGGAACCAGTAAAGTTGAAAGACAACACAACTATTAGTAGATTTCAAGGAGGCTAGCGCACAGCCCAGCACAGCAGAGCATTACATGAAGTTTACATATATTCTTTACCAAAATATTTACGAAAACAGTTTTAGCTACAATGCCAGTTTCCTACAAATAAAAAAAATGTCACAGTTTGAAAAATTACGGGAAAAGTGTGTAGAAAGGAAATCTCATCAATAACTGTGTCCAAAAATTTCCGTCGGCATTCTGGTACTCACATTTACATACATACTCACTTTTCATACTCATCATAACGATCTATCGACATCATAATACACATCATCACCGTAATAATATCATCCTAGCACACTTATCAAGTCTCAGACTCGTCGTAGCTTCCTTCAATAATCTCAAAACCTATAAAAAATGCTCACTGCTCATTTCAATAGGGTCATCTACCATAAACTACTTAAAAATCATGATCCCATACAATACACATCACACAAAGCTCTCGCAGTATCACAATGGTTCCGAAAATGTTTGTGTAGAGTTCACAAAACGCAGACAAAGTACAATTTCATAAATGGGAAGTAATACAACTCTGTAATTGTGTACACATGTGTCAGTGATGTAGTAAAAATATTCATTTTTCTCTGTTAAGTGACCAAATAGCTGTGTAATTCTGTGTTACAGAAATATGGTAACAATGTATCAAACTGTGTAATTAAATACCATATTAGGTAGGAATCTTTGCACTTGCCACACACATAGTACAAATAGTAGGCGTATCTCCTTGAGGGATAATGCAATTATATCTCAGATCTTACAGACTAAAACTGCAGAATGAAATGTATCACCGAAAACCTTCTCTGTATCATTGTAGTTCAAAAATATTTCTAATAATGATTAAAGTACAAGAAGTAATCACTCAAATGCGTGTCATGTAACGCTAAACTGTACTTCTTGCTGCAAGAAAATTTCTGTTATTGCATAACGGTAAAAATGTGCCAAGTGTCGTAGTTATCGCCGTTCATAAGCAAAGTTCTGCAAAAATCGATTCACTTACCTTGTCTTATGAAAAAATAAGTGCTATGCGTATAGATGTAGTAGTTATTACGTTCATTGCCGTGACCTTGAAAGTACTGTACCGTAATGTATAGTGGTGTTATGAAAATATCTGTCTCATTGTAGTCATATCGCAAAAGTCATAACAAAACGTGGTTTACTTTCCAAAAGAACGTAAAAACTGTGCAGATATAAAATAGACACAGAGTAAAAGTAAAAATGAAAATTGTGTCACTCATTAGTAGCGTCGTAATATAATCGTGTAGCTGTCAAACAAACCGAATACTTTGTCATCTGTGACCTCTCAGAAAGTACTTTAATTAAAAATGACTTTTCAAGTAAACCAAAATGTTGCAGTAAAATCTCATTGGCAGTCTATGTTCCAAGAATATGAGCATTATAGTCGTGACGTAATCAAGCAACTAATTAGCGAAAATGTACTCACAATAAGACTATGTCGTCTGTTCCCCGTAAAAGTGTACCTGTAAAATTACTGTCTTAAAATGTTCCATAGATTCATGACTATATAGTTAACTCCAAAACATCGCTGCATGTTAACAGTTTTGAATGTGACAAATCGTAATAGTAACTTGGAATGAAAAATTCAGAAAACAAATTATTCCACAATAAACGGTTTGACATGAGAAATGTGCTATAATCCTATACTTTTCTTAATACACAGAGTTTCAACTTCAACTCAATTATCACGCCGTATACGTCGGATCCTGTGGGGTCCATTGTAAATCAGAAAATAAAAAATTGTGATTAAAATGTTTCTTCTTATGAGACAATGAATGACTTTTAAGGAGAACTTTTTGACCAAGGTGTAGTTTCTTTTCATTTGTATTACCGCGTAGTTTTCTCCTTTTGTCTGCAGCAGAATTTATACTTTCAATAGCCAAATCAATTATGTCTTTATGTCGAAGTTTACGTGTACTGGGAAAAGATAAAAAGCTCTCTGTTTCTGAACGCTGGTGCCTCATTCTTCAGGACAGGAATACGTGGTAAAGCAATGGAGTCAGGAGGCATTCCATTCAGTACATTTTGAAATAAGTGTAAGTATCTGTCACAATACTGATACGTCCTGTGACAATAATTTCTGCAAAGCTTATTAATTTCTTTCATAATGCGTTCAGGCGGGTTGCAATATGAAGAATACAATGAAATAAAAACAGGTTTGATTTTATGATTCTGAAGAATGCGTGATCAAATAGCAGATCTGAATTGTGGTCCGTTATCTGAAACGACCTTGTCAACGTGTCCAACTTCACCTACATTTTTTGTTAACAAAGTCATCGGATACAGTACGTACAGTGGCTTTGCGTAACTGTGTGGAAGAAACAAATTTTGAAGTGAGTTCAACACCGACGGAAACGTACGAAAATCCATTCAATGTTTTAACAAGGGGTCCCAGAAGATCAACTGCAGTTAATTCTTTAAATCTAGTACAAATATTAAGAAACAACGGAGAACGATGTGAGACGTAGATGGTTTAGCTTTCTCACAATATTTACAAAAAGACAGAACTCTCCTAATTCCTTTTCCATGTTGTTAAAATAACAAGTCATCCGAAGTATATGATAACATTTTTGTGGACCAAAATGTACGTAGTTGAAATAATCGTCTGGAATACAAACTACCCATAGCTTGTGATCAACGTCTCAAGAGTGTATTATTTCTAACGATATAATAATGGCGAATCTGAGTGTGTGTCCTATCATGCCATTTACTTTTAATGCCATTCCATATCCGATCCTTGTCTTGCTCATGAGCAATGTTCTTTAAAGGTGCATTGACGGAGTTTTAAGAAGCTACTTTTTGAATGTAAAGAATACTGAAATTTTATCACGGTTAGCTACTGTGTTGCATTTCTCAAGGTCAGTAGGTGCACGTGAAAGTATGTCCGCAACGATGTTTTCCGTGCCAGGAATGTAGACTATTGTGAAGTGAAATTTTGCAGAAATAATGCCCAATGTTTCAACCTGTCAAGATTTAACTTAGAAGACATAAGAAATTGCAATGCTCGATGATCACTATAAACTTGAACATGTTTGCCAGAAAGCAAGAAATAGAATTTGTCAATTGCTCAAACGATACCTAAAGCTTCCACTTCAGTGACGCAATAATTTTTCCCAGCTGCTAGCAAAAGCGATGGTTTCTGAACAGTAATGTGATTTTCTACAGCTTCTTGGAAGAAATGGGCACCAGGACCAACTTTAGAAGACTGCATGCGAAGACAGAAATCCCGTGACAGATCTGGGTGAGCTAAGATTGGCGCGTTATGTAGCGCTTCTTTCAAAGAATCAAATTACAACTGCGCCTGTTCGTACCAGTTCCAGTGTTTCTGCCAGTGAGAGATCAATGTTTTGGAGTTACTAGAATTTGCATTTTCAGGAAGCGATGGTAGAAATTCACGAGACCTAGAAAATTGCGAACCTATCTTTTTGTGGATGGAACAGGAATAGCTCTGATTGCTTCCAAATTTTCAGGATTCCGATGAGTGCCCTCAGAAGAAATAATGTGACCCAAAAACTTCCACTTTGTCCTACCGAATTCTGAATTTTTACAAGTTAACTGTATTTCCAGATTCAGCAAAAATACGTTCCCAAGAGGCTTCTGCTATTAAAGTATCATCCACGTACGAGATGATGTGTCGTTTCAAAAACTCAGGTAATATGAAATTTAAACCACGAATCAGTGCTGCCGAAGAAATGTTCAAACCAAAAAGAAGTTTCCGAAATTGACATCAAATGCCGAAACAAAAAAATAGCCTCACATTTCTACATTATAGATGACGTGAATTTGATAAAAGCTGGATCTGAGATCAATAGAAGATAACATATTTACGCCTTTGAAATTCTGAAGAAGTTCTTCCAACGTTTGCGGCATGTCTGTTTCGGGAATGATTATGGTATTTACTTGTCTGGAATCTAAGACTAACTTGATCGAACCGGTTTTCTTCTCAACAACATGTAATGGATTATTGCATTAGCTTACCGCTGGTTCAATAATGATCTCGTCAAGCGTAGACTGTATTCCGTTCAAACACGGTCCCTATAATGTCCTAGAAATACGTATGGTCTGACGCAAAATTTTGTATGCTCACGAAAGCGAAATTTGTACTGAAATCCTTTAATTTTTCCTGTTTCGTGAGTATGGAATGTGATTTCAGAGCCTTAAATTTGATGTCAGATGTGATTTGAATTACAGGATATGCAGTATTGTTCTGCTTCATGTCAAGTTCCTGGAGTAAAGTGTCCCTAATGTCTTCCATTTTTACATAACTGATAGTCATGGCAGCTACGTCGTCAGCCTAATAAGCACGTTTTGTAGCTGCCTGCGGTGCGAGTCACTGTCTTTTTATCTCTTTCTTGTCACGCGTCGTCACTGGCATTTGGAGATCTAATTTCTACAACTGCAACATGTCGAGAGTGCCCGGCCTTGTTTGAATCAGTTCTGATTAAATGCAGGTCTATTGTCATGACTAAAGGGTCTGTCGTCTTGTCGGTAATTTCTGTAGTTTCTTTCTTACCGATTAAGTGGTGGAGAATTTCTCCCGGAATCATAATTACGGAGTGGACTGTTGCGTCTGAAGTCATTTTGTCCCTCTTTATAATAATTACTCCGGTTCACATACTGCCTATTTCTATGGTTGTCTCTGTCATAGTCATTACAACGGAAATGTGACCTGTTTCTGTAATTAATGTTATTCTGCCAATGGTTGCCAAACGGGTGGTGTCTGTTTTGGTCACGATTTGCGTTATAACGGTAGACTTGACGTGTGCGGTTATTGTTTCTGGCGTTATAGTATTTTCCAAGAATGTTTGGCTATCAAAGGCGTGGGCTGCAATCGATACATATCGAACGTGTGATTGTAAATCGATCACGCGACCTGCCGGTGTGGTCGAGCGGTTCTACGCGCTTCAGTCTGGAACCACGCGACGGCTACGGTCGCAGGTTCGAATCCTGCCTCAGGCATGGATGTGTCTGATGTCCTTAGATTAGTTAGGTTTAAGTAGTTCTACGTTCTAGGGGACTGATGATCTGAGATATTATGTCCCGTAGTGCTCAGAGCCATTTGAACCATTTTTTCGATCACGCGACTATGGTGGCGGGCGTTATAAACATATTTGTGGTAGTCACAACAGCAACTACAAAAGAAGAGCATTACTAAAATTCTTGTAATTACAAAGGAAACGACTTACCTCACTCGTCGTCGATGTTATCGTCATGACAAAGTCCATTTGATGTGTATGCTGCGGGAAGCATTCCCATCTTGCCGTAACCTGGGTAAACTCTGCCAGTGTCACGCAAATGTATGGGTAGATTGTCACATGCGTTAGCTTTCCCTTTCAAACGCAGGTTACGGAAATAGAGGTACTGAAACAAGTAGAGTTCGTCTCTTTCTCCTGGACGCCCTTCTCTTGTATTGGAAGACTTCACAGATTTCCACAGCCACTCGATGTTCTGCGTGTGCACACCGGGGTAATCCGAAGACACGAACTCTACAAAGTGGTTGACTAACTCATGTTTGAACCCTTCGCCGGCCGAGGGGGCCGAGCGGTTCTAGGCGCTACAATCTGGAGCTGCGTGGCCGCTACGGTCGCAGGTTCGAATCCTGCCTCGGGCATGGATGTGTGTGATGTCCTTAGGTTAGTTAGGTTTAAGTAGTTCTAAGTTCTAGAGGACTGATGACCTCATAAGTTAAGTCCCATAGTGCTCAGAGCCATTTGAACCATTTGTTTTAACCCTTCTCCTTTCGGTGTCTTGTAGGACTGAAAGCCTGACTTTACTACCGGGCAGTATAAATTGCTTTATCAAACCGACTAAAATTTCTTTGTCTCTAGTAAACACTCTCACAACAAAACACTTCCGGCACTCTCGTTCTATACCATCGAATGACCAAATATGTTAAATTTCATTCTTTGAAGGTCATCCTCTCTGGTTTTTGCTTCTTGTTATTTGCGATTCGACCACTTCAACAACTTTACTTGCTCCACCAATCGGCACACTGAGGTTTGTCACTATTACATAACACACTTCGCTGTAAAATTCGAAATAGTTGCACACGGTATTAGTAGATAAGTGTGTTTCCGACGCTGTTGCTTGCAGGTTGTAGTCCCTAACCCAGCAAGACTGAAGAATTACGTTGGTCTGGTCGGATGATTTGGAATAGTCAAATCATGTATTCTTCCTGGTAATCATTTGTTTTCCACACTTTCCGCAATGAAATTGTAACGGTATTTCAGTATCAGAACTGTTCTTACGAAGTTTTATACTCTTCGCCCCACCGCAGTCTACACAGTCCCTCCTTTCCTCATCCGGTATTAGTCCATATTTGCGACAGAATGGCAAACAATTTTCTGCATCGCATAAGCATGGAATTAGATTCTTCGACGTGAGGTAATCGGTCAAAGAAACGTCAACAACACCAGACATCCCACTCACTACCGACATGAATCGTGTATGTTTCCCTAACAACTCACAAATAGTTTATCATGACGCCCCCCACCAGAGTCGCGTTCGAGATCAATCGTTAGGAGCCTGCGGCTTCGGTAGGCAAACATTCTTGGAAATTACCTGAAATTGTGATGAATGTGATCTCTAACTGTTGTTTTCCTGTTTTCGCATCACGCGATTGTCCGTGTTGATTTTCACTTCTTGAAAAAGTCCCTGAAATGCATCGATATCATCTGTACAACGTCCAGGCAAAATAATATCTCTTAAGTGTTTAGGCAATTTAACTAAGCAAATGTGAATGCGTTCCGAGGGACTGTACGGGTTTGACAAATACTGATTCTTGTGTAACACATCTTCAAAATATTTTGTAAGACTGGAAAATTCAGAGTGTCCGAAATGCTTCATCACTATAACAGTGTGTTTTACTCGATCTCGTGTAGTCGGAGACCAATATGCAGAAAGGAGGGCACGATAAAAATCTCCTTCACTGAGACAGTGGCGAATAACTGATCGCATTCTTACAGTTGGTTCATTTTCTAAATAGCCACACATTAATTCAAATCCATGCTCTAATGATCAATTAGGAGGTAAACAATGAGAAAATTGATGAAGCCATGCTTGTGGATTTATGTTACTACTAGAATTCTTGAATGTTTTAAATTTACGCGTTGGTATGAAGTGCTTATAGTCAAAGTCATCGTGTTGCGGAGTCGCAAATCGCTCATTGTTACGTCGTGTCGGCGGTTCCATATCAAGACTCGGTGCACCCTGCTGACTTCTTTCAACATCTCCGAAATTACATCTATCATTACCATGTTATTTTTCTGTATAGCTAAATATGTAATTCTTCTATCACCTGATCCAACTGACCTTGTGCTCCCCGTATTTCTATTTTGTGCTGCGTATTAGTTTGTTTCTGACTCTGTTTAAATTTCGTAATTTCCTCGTACTCCTCTGTGTCAGTAAAGGCTACTGGCCCTCTATCATTCAAATCATGATCTACCTTCACAGATAAATTCGTTAACTGGCTCGTATGTTTCCGATAATGTACTGATTTCCTCAATGTATTTTTCATAGCTAAGAGTTAGAGTGTCCGTTTGTGTCTTAATCGTATCTCCTGTGTTCTTTAAGTTTTCCTGATTTTGTACAAGTCCCGCAACTGTATTGGTAAATACCACAGGGTCAGTTTTAACCTGCATGGTTTCGTGATTTTCGTGCACAGTGATCTGAAGTTCTTTTGTTGCTGCATCATGGTTCTGTAATGTCTCTTCATGTCGCGAAAAAATCGACTGACTGCCCACATATTTGTGTTTTTCTGTTAAATCTTCATGCGTTTGTTCAAGTGTTTGCTTAATTTCGTCATTTGTGTCTAAGTTTTGAAGTTGTTGTTGTGCTTGTTTCTGATTTTGTTCCATTGTGTGCTGTGTTTGTTTCTGATTGTGTTCAAATTTTTCAGTTAATTGCAATTAGTGACTGAAACATGTCCCTTTGTGTTTGTCGTCAGTGCGTTTACATCAGCAGTATTCGTATCTTGAAAAGCAGAGCGTGTCTTCAGTTAATTGAGAAAAGTGGATTGATGTAAAACTTGAAGCTAAAGTTTTTGAAAGTTTTTATTCTGTTATTTCACATTCCTCAGGCAAACTGTTACCGACTGATCGATCGTCAATAGTTCCCTGTTCACTGATTGTTTCAATTTCTATCCCATTATTTACTGTCTGGACCATGTCCCTATGCACGGTTACCAAATTATTGTTTTAAACATTTGTCAGTTAGTTACTAGGTGGTCCTCACAAACCTCGCTCGTCTTCACTGTCATTTCTCAATTTGCTTTACAGCCCAGTGTTACACTTATCACATGCCATGATTATCAGGCTATTTAACCCAATAACACACAAAAACAATTTGAAAACCAGAAATAACAAGAAACACTAAAATAGCACTGAAAATAACAAATATCTAATTAGTTGCAAAAGTGACTACGAGATACTTAGTGCAAACTTACCTGCAATCCACAAATACTTTGCTCATGACAATACAGTACAAAAAGAGGAAACTAAAACTACAAAGGAAGTTCCATACATACATTTACGTGCTAGCAGTAAACAATAACTTATTTGTAATCACTCACTAATTATTCAAACTACAAAGAGATCAGAAGAATCCAATGAAGTATCCTGGCAGGATCGCCAAGGGAAATTAATTCTTAAGTTATTTTCATTATACACTGACCTACCGAATTTTCCCTTACAAAGACAACTCAGACTTATGCTACTCATTTATTACCCACAATACACAAGCCCAACGCAATCTGACTGCTACACACTGAAAACATGACTTCCAATAATTAACACAAAAGAATGGCCCTGAATTGCAAGAAATCCTAACAGTGATACAAATCCAAAAAATTCGAAATTATAGGAATATGAAACTACCTCCAGCTCTGTTAATTTCCTAAACTCATTTCATCCACGAATCCTGATAGTGGAAACCCCATTCCCTTCTATAAGTCACTTACCTCACTGAAAATCTTCATGACATGAACTACAGTAATTACATGTAGAAACAACAGCCAGCTAAATAAAAAGTTTCTAACTACCATAGACTCTAACTACTGGAGGCATATGGTTAGCAAAATAAAGATTTTATTGTAGAGCAAATAATGTATTTAGAAAATTTTACCTTATTCATGTGACATCTAATTCCAAAAAATATATAGTTGTCCATAATTCTACTACTCAAACATTACCAACCATACATCCTTTACCATATGTTTCCCTGCATCTTTTCTCATAAAAAATTTCATCTCACTTTACATTGTGTGTCCTACCAACAAGGAATCTCCACTAAGAAAACATGTCCACTCGCTAACTGCTAGTCCGTCGAATCACAGAATCTCTTGCTAAGGGCGCAGGCTCTGTGAGCAATATTAACACAGTCTATAGTGCTGCCAACATACAAGGAGGCTACTTACAACCTATTATTCTTTCTCATCTAGTTTGCTCAACCAGTTTGTATACTATCAAGGTCAGTACTTAACACATTCATGGTGTTCTGGACGTATTGTTCTAATTCTACTGTTACATACGTACTGTTTTAATAACACTGAGCAGTTACTGGTCCGTCTCTCAAATGCGTACAGTGTGACAATCTAGTTTTGCTTTTCAATCTTACTCTAACTGCTATACATTTGCAGTTGTGCTGTTTAAATTTTTGGTATCTTTGTTATCCACTTTTCCAAACATATTTTTTAATAGTTTCTCTCCTGCATCGATCCAATCTCATTTTTTTTTTACATATTGGCATTGTGGCATTTTTTCTGTTAACTGTTGCAACTGAGTCCTCGATTTTTAATGCGAATATTTTAATTTTTGAGGGCTAAGAAACTCATTGTGAATCGCTTCCCTCCTTCAAACAAGGAAATAAATAGAGAGAATGGCAGAAATGAAAATTAAGACTATCCTAAGCAACCATCATTATACACAATTCAAAACAGGGTTTACGCTATTAATCCCAGATCGAAGTGCATAAGGTACATTTCTCGGATGTTCGTTTTCACTTTGTATTCTTATTTTTCCGTAAAGACTGAAGGAATCTGGGGGCTATCATTAATCTCACATCTAAACGGTATAACTCTACTTGGACTATAGAAGCTCTACTGGGCAACTGTATTTTTACATTGACTGACGAAGTCATTTCGAGAAGTTGGTATCGTCCATGATATTTCGTTAAAAACCTTTCCGTTTTGCCCATTGGGTTGTATGGGTTAGCTATTGTTTAATAACCACTGGCCTGATCTTTATTGTGGCAGTTTTCTAGTCCATTACCCAATACCTTCTTGCTTCTCTAGAATTTAAATGTTGACCCATTTTATCTTTGCCAAAATACTCTCAATCACTTTCCAAAACATTTCACTGGTTCGCCATGTGGAGCTAGTTTAGATACAATTACATCAAAGGGTGATGGCATGTAACACCCATATAGTACCTCATACGGAGATAATCCAGTTCCGCAATGAAGTTTCTAATTATATACACTGATCACATAAATTAAATAAACATCCCAGTGAGGAGACTGTGCACTTACATAATGTCTTAATATTTTGGATAAAATATGGTAAACTTGTCCTGTCAGTCCATTCGCTTGAGAATGGAACAGAGTGGTATGTAATTACGACCAACAGTACTCCTGAACTCTGTCATATCACAACCAAAGAGAGAGAAAAGTATCTTTTGTGCTTACTGCATTGAGGGCTATGGTTTCAATATGTGAAAGTCGTAGGAGCAGATAACTGCCACCGAATTCCAAGATACCAAGCCCTCTGATGACAACGTCGGAGTGCACATTTCCGTCATCAATTTACAAAGGGGCCGACCAGGGACATCTCTGCTTGAACTCAGGATAAGTGTTGGGAACCTGTGAGCAGTATAACGCTAGTAACACTTTCTACATCTACATATACGTGATTATTCTGCTATTCACAGTTAAGTGCCTGACAGAGGGTTCAATGAACCACCTTCAAGCTGTCTCACCACCGTTCCACTGACGAAAGTCGCACGGGAGAAACGAGCACTAAAATTTTTCTGTGCGACCCTGATTTCTCTTATTTTATGGTGACGATCATCTCTCCCTTTGTAGGTGGGTGCCAACATAATGTTTTAGCAATCGGAAGAAAAAACTGGTGACTGAAATTTCATGAGAAGATCCAGTTGCAACGAAAACCGCCTTTGTTTTAATGATTGCCACTCCAATTCACGTATCATGTCTGTGGCATTATCTCCCCTATTTCACGGTAGTACAAAATGAGCCACCCGTCTTTGAACTTTTTCAGTATCATCCGCCAGTCCTACCTGATACGGATCCCACACCGCACAACGGTACTCCAGAATAAGGAGGACAAGTGTAGTGTAAGCAGTCTCTTTAGTAGATCTGTTGCATCTTCTAAGTGTTCTGCAAATGAACCACAATCTTTGGTTTGCTCTACCCACAGCATTATCTATGTGATCGTTCCAATTTAGGTTATTTGTAATTGTAATCCCTAACTATTTAGTTGAATTTACAGCCTTCAGATTTGTGGGACTTATCGCGTAATCGAAATTTAGCGGATATCTGTTAGTATTCATGTGAATAGCTTCACACTTTTCTTTATTCATGGTCAATTGCCACTTTCGCACCACACAGATATATTACGAGGGTAATCCCAAAAGTAAGGTCTCCTATCTCTTTACAAGTATAGACCTGTTTATTTCTACAATGGTTTGTATCAGTTTACAGCTTGAAAATTTAACTATTTTTCGACATAATTACCATTTCTGTCGATGCATTTTTTTGTAGACGCTGTGTCAGTTTTCGTAAGCCCATGTCATACCAGCTCGCCGCCATGCTGTTCAGAAAGTTATGAACCTCTTCTTTCACCTCGTCGTCGGAGCAAAATCGCTTTCCGGCCAAATGTTCTTTTAACCTAGGGAACAGATGATAGTCACTGGGCGTCAAATCAGGACTATATGGTGTGTAGGTCATTATTTTCCACTGAAACTGTTACAGGAGAGCAACGGTTTGCAGAGCGATGTGTGGGCGAGTGTTGTCATGGAGAATGTGTACGACCTTGCTCAACGTGCCTCTTCTCCGGTTCTGTATTGCCCGTTTGAGTTTTTTCAGTGCCTCACAGTACCTGTCAGCGTTAATTGTGGTTCCAGTGGGCATAAAGTTGACCAACAATACCGTTTTCCGATCCCAAAAAACGGTTGTCATGACTTTACCGGCAGACTTTGTTTGTTTGAATTTCCGCGGCTTTGGCGAAGAAAGATGCCGCCACTGGCGTGTTCGTTACTTGGTCACAAGTGTAAAGTGGTATGCCCATGTTTCGTCATCCGTGTCAACTGAGTCCAGAAAGTTGTCCTGTTCTGCTGCAAGGCGGTGAAAAAATGCACAGGAAGCATCAACTCGTTGCCACATGTGGTCCTCAGTCATCATGCGTGGCACCCATCTTGCGCAAACCTTCCGGTAGTTCAATGTTTTGGTTAAAATTCTGTGAGCGGTACATCGGGAAACCTCAGGAACAAACGTGAAGAGATCATCCAGGGTGATCCGCCGATCTTCGCGCATGTTTTGCTCAACCTTCAACAGCGTCTCCTCAGAAATGAACCGTATCCCGCTCCTTTGTTCGTCGTGAATTTTGGTCCGACCAGCTGCAAAGTCTCTACACCATTTACGAATGAATATTTTTGACATCCATGCACGACTACCACACACGTTTGTCAATTGGCGATGGACTTCAATCGGCGCAGTGCCCTTTGCGTTCAAAAACCGAGTAACTAGGCGCAATTCGCACTTGGTGGTAACATCCAACGGGAGCTCCATTCTCAACGGCTGCCAATCAATGACTCAGCGCCTCAGCGTGGCATGCGCATGTTTACACACAGCGCGTGAAGCACTCTTCATAACAGTGTGACCAACTGCCACACAAACAGATTTCTGTACTTATAAAACAATATGAGGCCTTACTTTTGGGATTACCCTCGTATCAAAGTCATTTTACAGTTCGTTTTGGTCATCTGATGACTTAACAAGGCGGTAAATGACAGAATCATCTGCAAATAATCTAAGAGGGTTACTCAGATTGTCTCCTATGTCGTTAATATAGATCAGGAACAATAGAAGGCCTATAGCACTTCCTTGGGGAGCGCCGGATATTACTTCTGTTTCACTCGATGACTTTCTGCCTTTTACTACGAACTGTGACCTTTCTGACAGGAAATCATGAATCTATTCTCACAATTGAGGCGATATTCCATAGAAACACAGTTTTGTTAGAAGATACCTTTGCGGAACGGTGTCGCAAGCCTTCTGAAAATCTAAAAATATGGAGTCAATTTGACATCCCCTGTCGATAGCACTCATTACTTGATGAGTATATGGAGCTAGTTGTATCCGCAAGAACGATTTTTTCTGAATGCGTGCGGACTATGTGCAAATAAATCGTTTTCTTCCAGGTACTTCATCATTTTCGAATACAGTATATGTTCCAAAAATCTACTGCCAATCGACGTTAGTGATATGAGCCTCTAATTCAGCGGACTACTCCTATTTCCCTTTTTGGGTATCGTGTGACTTGAGCTACTTTCGAGTATTTAGGTACGGATTTTTCTGTGAGCGAGCGGTTAGACATCAGTCATTTATTTATTCACATCGTTTACAAGTTTTCGTTCTTCTACACCAGTCATGCCAGTAGCTCATTCAGCTTTTTTTTATTCTAGCTCACATACATTCAGGTAACTCAGCAGTTGCAAGCCCAGGCAAAGATTTTAGCGACCTTAGCACCATGATGGTGTCGCCGGCGAGCAGAGGTGTCTGTTGCCAAGCATAAAGTAATCTCTTTGTGGCTGCTGGAGTGTCCTCGGTGCCACTCTCTGTTATATTATGACCGTTGATGACCTATCTGCAAGTACCTGTGTCGGTAGTCACGCAGTCAGTTGATCTCCTCCCTACATCCTGATAGGTTTCAGCACCTGGAGGCACCTGAGTGTTGAACAGAAATGTGGAGCCCCAAGAAGCTCTATAGTTGCCTTCCACGTTGAAGTTCAGTGCTGGCAGCACCCTGCAATGTTGTGTTGTCAGAAGACAGTTCGTCCATCAGCAGATGGTAGGCAACAAGTAACATGAAGTTTGCAAGATGAAGATCATCATTTCAAGCACATTGACGGCTAGTTCATAGACTGTGCTGTTGCACCTAGGACATAGATTCACTACAATATCGTAATCATGGAATGGAGTGCTATTATTGTGAATGTCATCGATTCCAATGACCAGCTCATGATGAAAGGTATTTAAAGGGAGCTATTGTGAGGCTAAAACATAAGGCTCTGTTCGTAATGATTTCAGGTGTCGTCCTTACTCCACAATATTCACTTAACAGGCTGTTAACTGTTGTGCCGGTTCCTCGCTATGTGTTTTTATGTAAGAGGTAGAGTCTTGTATCATAGCTTACGAGCTAATAAGCTACTTGTCCTATTTCCTTTGGTTTTCTGTCACAATCTTCTATCTGCTGAACGTGTATTCTGACACATTAGCCGCTCGGTGTGGCCGCGCGGTTAGAGGCGCCTAGTCACGAATCGCGTGACCCCTCCCGCCGGAGGTTCGAGTCCTCCGTTGGGCATGGTTGTGTGTGTTGTCCGTAGCGTCAAGTTAGTTTAAGTTGTGTGTAAGTCTAGAGACTGAAGACGTCAGCAGTTTGGTCCCTTAGGTATTCACACATCTGTCTGTCTTATGTCCTCACACAGTACATAGTGTCATATTGTGTCAAGGGCCAGACCCACTTGCAGCATACCAGCTTGGTTCCTGCTCTGCCTCTGTCTCAGGTATAACTTGATTTTACCTGTGACAGTATTAATGAGTCTCAATAAATATTTCTAATTTCCTGCCCCTTACTGCTCATTGCCATAACATATCTGTCTCATGTGTTCACATTGTCGTATCTAAACGCCCGTATCTGCATGTTGTCCTTGTTGCTTGTTTTTCATTTTCTCTGTGAATATTGTACGTTTGTACACCACCCTGGCAGGACTAGTACAGCAGATTTTTATTGCTTGTTGATTCCTTATTCAAAAATTCATCCCGTGTCGATATAATAAAAGGATCCCACATTCTGTCATCGGCCTTGTGAAAGGGGAGAGGAGGAATCAACAGACGATCAAGGCAACCTATTTCCCCTAGGATAGGAAACTATTCCTAAGAGGAAAAAGAATGAGAAATGACGAACGACATGGAGCTGTAGGTTCCAGACAACCTGAAGAGGGAAATGGCAACGGGGGGGGGGGGGGGGCGGCAGTCGAGGTTCATGTAATGAAATGGGAAGAGGCTAATAATTCATGGTTATATGAATACTGGGGAATTTAAATAATGGTATAAAACGAATGGGATTAGCCATAAATAGAAAGAGAAGACTCACAGTCAGATACTGAAAACGGTTGAAGGACAGGATTAATCCCATTAGAATCTACAGCAAATCAGTGGCAACAAAGCATGTATATAGTCCTCAAATCAAGCATAAAATGTAAGGACAGAAAAGGCGTGAAACGATATTGAACGTCTGCTCCATATGAACAGAAAGAAAAATCTATTATTCAGAGATGATTGGAACACTAATATAGGAAAGGAAAAGACTTACAGGGGAAACCGGTTTCTGTTGAAGTGACGAAAGAGAAAAAACTGTGATTGAGCTATACTCTAAAATTCAGGTACTAGAAGCGAATTGAAGCACTGAAACCGACAGAACGATATAAACTATCTGATCAAAAGAAGTCGGGCATCCCTAAGCAAGGCTGAATCGGCCACAAGATATAACAAGAGGTGAACCTGCCAGTACAAAAAGAAGGCTATAGGTATTGTGTTGTCAGCAAAAAACGGTATATAGCAGGGATTCTAATGTTAAGTGCCAAGGAGAAAGCTGGTAGGTGGCGAGAGTACACAGAAGGTCTGTATGAACGGGAACAATAGACTTACGTGACAGAAGAAGAAATACAATTCGATATAGGAGACATAAATGATTCAGTATTAAAGACAAAAAGTAACACAGTTTTGGAAGGTATTTATTTGTAATTTCTAAATTCGTTGGGGACAGTGGCAAACCAAATGACTGTTGAAGCCGGTTTGTGAAATGTATGAGACAGGAGCCATATTATCAGACTTTCGGGAAAATGTCATCCATCCCCTGTAATAGCAATGGCAGACAACTTTCGTGAAGTCAGCTTAACAGGAAAGGTAATCAAGGATCAGACAAGAATAACACATACAGTAACGAAAGATAAAATTAAGAAGTAGCAAGTAAGCTACACATAAAGGCGGATAATATGCAATACTTACAAGACTTACGGGAAACCGTAAACGAATTGCACAGATTAACAGATTGTACGAGACAATGAAGTAGTTCCTCGCTTTCACTGTTCCATCGATACTTCGACGAAGCAATGATGGAAATTGGAAATTTTTGGAAATTTGTGGTAAGTTACTACAGGATCAAGCTGCTGAGGTCATCGCTCCCTAGGCTTACACACTACTTAATCTAAGTGAAACTAACTTACGCTAAGGACAACACACACACCCATTCCCGAGGGAGGACTCGAACCTCCAAAGGGGGGAGCCGCGCGAACCGTGGCAAGGTGCCCTCCTAGACAGCACGGCTACCCCGCGGGGCAATGATGGAAATAAAAGATGTACTAAGTTGTGGGATTAGAATTCAGTATGGAAGGATACCATCTATGAGGGCCATAAAGTAAATGATGTGAACGAATTCGGCTACCTTGAACGAAAAATTACTTATAATTACAGAAAGTTGGAAATACATGAAAAAGAGACTGTCATAGGCAACCTTTGAGTCGAAAAGAAGTCAATTAACATCAAACATCAGCCAAAAATGGAGGAATGTTTCAGAGAATGTACGTCTGGAGCAAAACATTGTATGGGAGCAAGTCCATGGACAGCGGGAAAACCGCAGAAGAAGAGAATATAATTTGAGATTTGGTGATGTACAATGATGCTGAAAATGAAGTGGAGTGTTAAGACGAGAAATATGGAAGTTCTTGGCACAAGGAAAGGAATGTGTAGATAACGCTGATATGAAGGGGCAGTATGATAAGCCATGTGTTGAAACATGTAGATTAAGATGGAAAAGAACCCCCATGTGGTAAAGGAATTTGTGAGGAAACGATACTCTGGTGTTACGCTTTCTATTTCCGTCATTGTGATTGTTTTTAAGTTTGCGTGTTACTGGGAGAAATCAAAGCCTTACATACACAGTAAATGAGCTGACTGCTGTGTCTCACGATACTAAGACAAAATAATTTCATGTTTTATACGACTGCTATCCAAGATAATTTCTTGGAATTCGTCGAAGATAATTTCATGAATACATGTGTGTTGAGCGGAGTCGAAATTCTGTTAACATATAACTGATCACAGGTACTTCTGTTTTACACAGTTACCGCTAGCCATTCCACAAAACACACATAATATATTAACACAAAATTGGATACTTAATTACTAGGTTAACATTGTTACACAGCACTCGCCGTTCATTTAACAGCGGAGAGCGCTAACCTACGTGCTTGACATTGTGGTCGTTCATTAATTACAGGTCAGCAATACGAACAAGATTACAATGTTGTTGTCGATGTACTGCAGTGTATCGACGATATATTTACATATCAGGCCACAGTTAACAATACATTCCGAAGAGAAAGCATAAACATGGCCCCGAACGAAGAACAGATAAATCGTAAAGATATATTCGCCATTCTTACCATCCCTTAACCCTCTCTTACGGAAATGAACTCTAATGACAGTACAACTTACAACAATAAATAAATATCGCGAAAAATATTACAAATTTACACAATATTTCGTAAATATTACGCAGCTAAATCTAATTAATAATATACTCATTACTAAACATTCCAGGAAAATAATATAACTTAATAATTGGAAAAAAACTGGTAACTTTTGTACGCGAGCTTCTTGTTTGCTTACATACATACTGAAACCGAAGTTTTAATGCTGGCTCCTGAGCAGTTAGCCACACCTTTTCCAGTTCTCTGAGCTACTGGTAAGTGTGTAGAGGGCACAGAAATAAAAATGAAAGGATTTCCTCTCATCATTATTGTTTTACTCAAGCACTAGGATAAATATACCCCGTAAAATAGTACTTGACAGTCAGTTTTACAAGTCAGAAATTTAAATATTCAGATCAAGTAGTCCCAATGTGAAATAGAGGCATGGGACAAACTTCTGATACTTACTCTTTGTGAATTCTTTATCAAATACATTAGTTTCTTTTATAGAAACATTATAAGTCCAATTTTAGAAACATGGCGATCAACTTCCCCCGCCCTTACATTCAAAATAAAATAGTTCCGCAGGCACTCTAGTTAGCCAGTCTACAGATAGAATAAAACATTTAACACGAAATATTGAAAATTTTTTAGAAGTAAACAAAGAACCAGTAAAGAGGTTGTGGGTAGATAATACGGAATGAATGTTATAGACGGTTCAGAAATTAAGTCATACTGTACAACATTAATACTCTGATGGAAATGGAAAGTATTACACAGTGACTTTGGAACATACACTGTGTTCAAACTTTGCGAAATACCGAGAAGAAAACTATCTATTGATACACAGTCGTCAGGGGTTTAAAAAATACCAGTTGTGAATTAGTTTTATTCACACGAAGTAACGAGTGTATCGGAAGGAGTGAATCCATGGTTTAGATTTCCCAAAGAATTTTGACGTCTTTCCTCATAGCCGGCTTTTAATAACGTTGCGTGCCTATGGAGTGCCGTCCCATCTGTGCTACTGCATTCATGGTTTCCTGCCACAAAGGTCACAGTTCGTAGTAACTGACGGAAACTCAACCAGTTCACCAGAAGTGATACCCTGTATTCCACATGGAAATATTACAGTCGCTCTTTTCTTCTTAATGTACAGGGCGACCATACTTATGATTCCAGTTTCAGAACTATGTAGAAAGAGAACCACTACGTAGGACGACGTCAGGCTGGAAGAACACGCTATTGCCGAAGTGGGAAACTTCTTCAAACAAAATAATTTAGCCAAAATTCTACCAATAGATGGCGCAGTAAGTAAATGACAGATGAATCGAAATACGACGGCTATGGTTTGAGTTGCAAATTAACCATCCATACAATTCAGTACCACGTCTGCACAAGTTTGTTAGTCAATAGTTGTGATAATGTTAATCACGTAAACCCGTCCACCACAAAAATCCGCATAAAAACCAAAATGACATCAGTCTCTAATTTTTCTGAGGCCAAAAACCGTAGAAATAACAAAATGATATCGATTGCTAAGTGTTACGAGAGAGGCGCTAGACATTTTCAGAATGTTGTCCACAGTTTTCTGCCACAAGTTGAAAACGAGGAACACAACAGATCTGAGTGTCGGAATGCAATGCACAGTGTGTGCCTTCAATTCAGTTTCATTCGTAATGAGAGCAACGAACACATTTTTCAGATAACCGTATAGCAAAAGTCACACCGAGTAAGCCATCTGGATGGCTCGGCTGAAGGAAAATGGTGGGTGATAAAAACTATAATTTCCAAAATTCCTCTTCAACAGCCGCTGTGTAATGTGTGGCGGAGCGCCATCTTGCATAAAAATGATCCTACCTAAGCTGTTGAAGGGCTGGAACGACGCTGGAGCGTAAAAGATTGTCATAGCGTTTTCCAGCGTCGGTACGGGTAATAGGACCCGCAGGATTCATTTCCTTGAAAAAATACGGCCCTACTATAAACATTGCCGTCATCCCCCACCACACAGTCACCTTTGCTGAATGGAGTATTACCAGCAGATATGTGTGTGGAATTTCCGTTCCCCGTATTCTGCAATTCTGTGAGTTAACATGTCGTTGGAGATGGAAACTGACATGTCCTTGGAGGTGAAAATGGGCTTCATCTGCTGACAGAATGTGCATGGTCATTCATTGCCCACTTCCATGTGAACAAGAAATTCCAGAGAGAAGGTTTGTCTTTCTGGTAAGTCAACAAGAAGCAATTTCAGAACATGGATAGCAAAGCCGGATGTTTCGTAGGTTTTTATGCACCATGCTCACAGGCGTGTTCAGCGTTCAGGCAGCTCCCCTTGCACTACATGTTTGCACACCACCGCTCAACCCCTCCTGCTGTGCTGTGGCCACATTTTCGACAGTCGCCGGATAAATTGGTTTCCTTCACCTGTCACAGTGTTCTTCAAGGGAATCTGTAGTTTCGACTTTTATAATCGTTTTCTCCAGACCCTTAGCAGACATCTGACCAATGCCTTTTTTTCATACCGTCGAGTGTCTGGAATTTCTGCAGAGCTACTGGCTCAATTTCAACGTTCTTGGAAAATAGCGTTACTAGCAGCGCGTGATCCTTCATGGTGACCGTCACGTTGAACGTCTCGGATTGAGGCAGAGACGGGTGCCGCCCGTGTGTTAGTGAGCATATTCTGACACATACAGCCCCATCTGTCGGTGAAATTTTCCTTTTTTTTGTGTGTTCCATGACGTTTGTTCCTGCGTTAACAATATGCAGTTCAAATCTGACGTGTTTCTGAGTAATGGTTCTCTTTTGTAACGTCCCCTTAGAGAGTTTATGAATGACTGTGCTAGTATACTTCTACGTTATTTGATACAAAGACAGCTGAGTAAAACCAACGTACTCGGACATTTGTCTCTTTACTTATTCTGATCATCACTAAACTGACACAAAATATTTTTAGCGCAACTCAGTCTGACTTTCAATAATCCCTATAAAAGAATGGCCCTGAATAACAATAACCTATACCTTTCACTAATCACTTACCTCACAAAAATTTTCGTTACTCGAACTACTGCAATACAGCGAGCGCCAATACTGACAGCTAAATAAAAGATTCTAACTACTCAAGGCACTAACTACTGATAGGCATAGTTAGCAAACGAAAGGTTTTGATAGAGAACAAACTATATATTTACCTTACTAATGTTCAAAAGTCTTCATATATGACCTCCACCTTTACAAATTTCCTTATTCTGGCGGACACACGTCCAGGTCGTCCGCTTATAGTAACCTCTCAAAACTCTGGCATCTCTCCCTCCACATACACCACTGCTGGCGGCTCACCTCCAACTGCACAACGCTACGCGCAGTTCACATCCAACTGCACAACACTACAATATTCCAACAATGAGTCCAACTAGCCACAGACTGCACACAACACAGTCAGTGATTTTCATACAGAGCGCTACGTAGCGTTACCAACAGAAAAACCTAAACAGCCTACTTACACTTTGTACAGCATTTTTAAACTGGAACTATATTTACGGACACCCCGCACGAAAACGATATAGGATACAATCTGAGCAGGTCTCTTAGATTGTTAGCAGATGATGCTGTCGTTGCTGTTATGAGAGATAATTAGAAGTTTGACTCACTGAATGTCAAACTGATTTAGAAAATTTATCATCATTCTGAGAATAAGGACAGTTAACTAAAAAATAAGACGTTAGACGACCTGCAGATGAGTACTAAAAGAATTTCGTTACATTTCCGGATGACGATTATATCTCACAGTTTTAAAGCCTGTCAGTTCAATTCATACCTAGACGTTAATGTTATGGAATACTCAACTAGAACTATCACTTCAAAGTTATGGGGAGGTCGAACCAAAGACTACGTTATATGGGCAGAACACATCGAAGATGCTGCAAACCTACTTGTCCATCATGGCCAGGCGACGATGGCTGGTTAAGTAATTGTCAGTGTCAATAAAATTCACTAATAGTTGTGTATTGTAAGACATTATTTTATTTTATTATGAAGGCTACCTGTTTCACCATTTCATTATGCCATCTTCAGGCACCATACGCATCTATCCAAATAACGCTACACAACAACTTCGTTTATTTGGATAGGTACGTATGGGGCCTGAATGTGGCATAATAAAATGTCGACACAGTTAGCCTTCACAGAAAAATAAAGTAACATTTTAAAGTACACGGCTGTTGGTGAATGTTATTGACAATGACAAAGGCATTTTTCTTGTGTCAAGGGAAATTTTCGTGAAATTTCAATCATCAACATTGTCCTCCAACGCGAAATTGGGCCCAAACGACGTACTGAGAAATGAACGTCGCAATAAGAGAAATCAGAGTTGCGTGGAAGTATTTAGGTTCTCTTTTTTCGAACGTGGAACGATAGAGAAATAGTGTGAATGTGATCTCCATGAACCATCTGCAAAGCACATAGGTATGAATCGCGGATGTAGATGTAGACGCAATTGGAACGCTGGGACCACATGGCCAGACTTTGTGAAGGCGTTCTTCACATAAAGGATACTAATAAAATTAAACATTTATTCCATTTGGAACTTACCTTTATTATCAACATCATTATGATGCATGAGTTCCACGAACAGGAAAGCACTCTTGTGTTCGTAGTGGAGTGGAAACAAATAGGCCACTAACGATATTTCGAGGGATCTCCTGCACTGCCTGAAGCAACTGCTGTGGCAGTTCACGAGAAATGTTGGCTGAACTCGCCCTATTACATCATAGACAAGCTCTGTGGGTGAGAAATCAGTTCAGTCAAGCACTCTTATGTTTGTCAATGCGTGCACAGATGAACTGCAGAGTTGGCCTATGCTTTATCCTATTTCAAATTTGCCAAGTCAAGAAGGATATGACAACCAGGTATACTCTGTCGAGTACTCAGCCTTCCATTCAACAGCTACCAAATAAATCTTGTTACTATACCCAACAGTTTGCTTACGACAAAGTGATTTCATCGACTGGAGAGGTACGTAATTCAAAAATCACTGCTTCCTGTGCCCTTCCACCACGTCGTCTCTGGTATGTTGTCGTCGATCCGACCAGTACAAATGGAAACGAGACTCATCACGTAATATCACAGAAGACTAAACAATGTCTAAGTTGATTCTGGGTGTACGAAACGCAAGTCCTTACAGTCTGTGGCATGGAGTCAGCATTAAACGACGAAATCCAGCTTCCAGTAATCTGTTAAGACGGTTCGTTACGACCTTCTGTCCAGACACAAGCTGTTGTCATTCGTCATATCCTTCAAGAAAAACCTGTGCCTTCTCTTCTAGCCACACAGTTGTTCAGAATCATTCTCATCTCACCTCTTGAACGGCAGTTATTTCGCTAGATTCAACAGTCTGTTCTGTCGGTATGACCCTCCCATGTCCCACATGCCAAGGATTCGACCTATCTCAGAGTCCTAAATATGAAGATAAACAGCTTGCAAATGTCTTCTGAGCATACAGTGCTAAGTCCTTCACTTGAAAAGTTTTAACAACGCTTGACACACCAAAAGCTATTGTGTACCAACATTATTTTTCACTTGTAAGTATGATTTCTTTCTTGTTGAAAATTCTTAAAAACATATCAGATACAGACTAAATTTTAATCAACGTAGCCCAAAAGCATGAAAACAATGCAGTATCAGTTCCGTAGTTTTCTGTCAGGCGTTCATGACGTAACTCTTTCGAACAATACATGAAACGGATAACCTTGTTTTAAAGGCCGATAACAGCGACCAACTAACCTTTGGAAAGAAAATGAATATGTAAGCAAATTCAGCGATCCTTTCAATGCACAAACGATTGTACAGTTTTCAAAACTTCGATCATAGTCAATATAAAATGTAGAGTACCTTTTGCTCCTAAAGAATTGAAGACATTTATTGCCATCAATCCCACAGCCTCCTGATTACATTCACAACAACTCTCGAAACAGAATACTGTGTGTAAATATCACATTCAAGCCCTGTAGCTGTGACAGTTCTTTTATCAGAGCATGAGATAAGCTAGAGATAAAGAAAAAAAGACTCAGTCTTTGCTGATCATCTTTCTACAAATAACCACCCAAATTATGTAGAATGTGAAGTCTTACACTCTTTGAAGAAAAGCAGGAAGATGATCCTTGGAGTATTGTGTGTATTAAACCAGGGACCCAGAAACTATGGAGACGCTTCATCTCATCATAGCCCTCACTGGTTCACAACCCCACAACAGGCCACAGCAGTCCACCCACCCCAAGACCACCCCACACCAAACCCAGGGTTATTGTGTGGTTTGGACCCCGCCAGGGCACGCCCCCTCACCCCCCCCCCCCCTGGGAGTGTCTCATACCAGACGAGTGTGACCCCAAATGTCTGCAATCACCGACATAATGTAACTGAGGGGAATAAGGTGAACCAGCCTGCCCTCGCCAAGGTACATGGAAAACCGCCTTAAAAACCATCCACAGGCTGGCTGGCACACCGAACCTCGACACTACTCAGCTGAGCGGTTTCGTGCCAGGGACCGGCACGTCTTTCTGCTGGAGAAGCAGCGCGTTAGGCCGTGCCGCTAGCTAGACGAGCTAGGAAAATAACCAAATTCGAAAAACTGGAAATCAAAAAACAAATGACACACTATCCAGTGTTACTGCTACGTGCTCACACTCGGTTTCCTTTTTCTCCTATGTTAAATTGTTTAGTTACTTATTACAGACTAAAATTTAAAATAATCGGTTCAGTAGTTGATAAGAAAGAATGGAATGCCCTCAGGCACTCAGTATTCGTTTGCTGGTTACAGGCTTGGCGACCATGGGGTTCCAGAGCTGTGGTCTGGTAAGCTGCATCAATCCTCTGTTACCATAAGCCCTGATCATACTTCAGCGGCCTCTGTATGACGCGGCTGTGGAACGTTGTGCTTCACGGGAAACAGGTATCTTAGCTTCACTGCCCAGTCCAGAGAATTGAAGAAATATCTATAAAGAGCCCTCAGTGTCAGGGTGTGCAGTGCGGTAGAGAGACGCATGGCTGACACACAGTATCCGCTTGGGGACTGGATGTTGTGTCATCACATCATCATTTCATCCTCATTATCAGCCGCAAGTCGCCAAATGTGGCGCAGACTGAATTAAGACTTGCACTTGGCGGCCGAACCTGAATGGAACATAGGGGCCAACAATGCTATATGACCATTTCATTTATTTAGGTAATGGTTGAGAAGCTGGTGAATACCAACACCCAATGAAACAAGAGGGCTCATGTAGACCAACCTACAGACACAGGAAATTTTCAAAATATTAATGTTAATAGTAGCAGAATGCATGCAGTTGGTCATAATATGTTTTAAATAGTTAAATGCTTAGGGAAGATTGCTGGAAATTTAAATTTTTTCAGGTGAATTCCTAGTGGGACACTGTTGGTGGAACAATCTAGTTCTGAACAAGTAAATAACATCCAGAAAACTTAATGTCTCTGGAAGTGTGTAACAGAAACTCAACACATTTAACCAAAGCAAATGTGTTGTGACTTGCAGGGATATGACTGACAACCCCTGATAAGAATTGAAAGTGAAGTGGTCACAAGAAGCCACTGCAGATGTGAAAAACATAATGAAAAGGACGACACTAAGTTTCAGTCAAATCAGGCACGTTTAAGGTCAATTTCAGTGGTACCAGCACGTTAAGGTAGGTTTCTTCGCCTAAGTGTGGAGCCTTCTGTCCACAACCAAATGAGCTGTTTTAAGTGTCATTTCTTTCGTCACACTTCTCTTTGTTGTAAGGGAGAAACTACCCGTGGCAAATGTGGTCAGGCCAGCCAGTCGTTCACCTCCTCCAAAGTGTGTCCTCGGGTATAACCCTGCCTCGAGTAGTAACTGCAGTGTGTTCCCTGAGGAAAGGTGAACGTAGGAAATTATAACAACAAAGCTCACCTCCATATGGTGTGTCCAGAAAAAACCTACAAGTCCAAAAACTCACTAGTAGAATAGTTTGGTAGGTTTTGCTTATTAGCTCAGTTTTTGCTCATCTAGGAATTCTCCTCGATTTTACCAAAAACTTATCCAATTAGATAAAACCTACCATATCATCTTACTATATTTCCAAATACTTCAGGTCTGACTCACCCCATTTCATTCAAAGGAATATTTTTTTCCGAAGGTGCATGTATGAAAAATGAATTTTAAAGTTTTTTATGAAAGGTTCACTTAAAGAAGTGATTAGTACATGTAAGAAAACAGATGTTTATCGATTTCTCATAAAAAGTGCACATTATAAAACGATTGGTGCCATGAGAAAATAAATGGTGCATTAAAAAAATAAATAGATGAATTAAGGTTCAAGACCACATTAAACAAAAATATTGTAAATCATTTGGAAATTTTGGTAGCATTCAGGGAAAAAATTTCACGTAGTAAAATCCAGATAATGAAATTTATTTTTTTATATTTTTAAGTTTCTTCGTTCCTTTATATCTCAATTTCATCTGTCCATTTTCAAAAAATTGAACATCCCAGACAGTAATTAATTTAGAATGTCTGTCTGGTTGCGAGCTAACATCCTAAAGACGTTTGTGCTCACATGCAGTTCCTTTTGGCTCAAAGTCATCTAGGGGTTGAGCCACACATGTTGCATTACACGCCCTAAATTGGACATTTGTCATCCTTTGGTTAAATTGACTGTCTGCTGGCAAGTTTGCGAAATACAAAGTTATCATAACATCCAATAACAGTAATACTAACATCCGGAACTAAATTAACGACCCATAAATGATCTAGGCCACCAAGTTGCGATCTGGATAGAATAATGTTTATTCAGAAAGCAAACGAATAGCAAATGTAGTCATATTTAGAGTTACTGTTACACTCCTGCACGTATCCATTTGATACAGTTCGATCATTCACAAGTGGGAAACGCAAGTCCAATACTCTGCCTCCTTAACTACATGGAAAGTTGGAGTTCACAACAGGCACGTAGCTGCTCACCACTCAAGTCCCGCGGTACCACATAACGTGAAATTTTGTAAGTCATTTCATTTCCTCATTGTCTAAAGACCGACTGTCTGCTTTCACTCCTCAATCCGAACTGTACCCTTTGGTGTCTCCAGCCAAACTGTCCCCTTTGGTGTCTAGACCAGAACTGCCCTCTGAGCGTCTCAGACTGCATTTCCCGCGCGACAAACATATTCCCTCAACTGACTAGAGCAGTTCCCTTGCCTGAAGCCGTCCATCTGATTTTCTACAGTTTATTCTACATTATTTTACATTTTAACATATGTAAATAATCAAAGCTTGCCTACATTCACGTTCTAAATAAAGTAACAATAATATCCATTGCATAATGAACCTTAAATTCTTTTAGAAATAACCAATACAATTTCCTTCTTAGCTTTGATGTCACAGCCAGTAGCCTTAAACCTATGTGCTTTCAGATAAATAAATAATGATAGAAATCTGCCATGGACAGTACTTCTACTTCTGGCATGTATTGGTTAGAAAAATGCACAGATGATTACTGATATCAGTCGAAATCGATTTGCAAAAGAAAAATAAATAATGTTTCCATTACTGGTTGCTACATTCTTTATAATTTTAACTAAATAAAGAACAAAAGTAAATATTATGAACTCAAGTTTACAACAAGTATGATATTACCTAAAGATTCAATAAGGTATCATGCTCTCATCATTCTATGTGATTTGTGTTTAGAAAATGATGATCTGATGCTTAACAGAAAATACTGATAATTTAAATTTACTATATCTTTTAAACAGATAAAGTTACAGAGTTGATATTTACAACATTTGTCATTTTAATGATGCACTTCTATATGGAATGTCGGTCGTGAAGATCAACAAAAGCATTAAAATTATAGCATTCAGATATTTTTCACAAAACTTGTTATTTTCACTTCAACGGAAAATCCTAAACTATATTAGATATGACCAGTCATCAAGTTTTATTGGGATTACCGCGAAAAATTATGGAGGATAACAGATTAAAACTTTCATTCCTTGCATTATTGCATAATTAAATAGTTTTCATAAATGTTTACCTTTATGGCTGATCTTAGGTCCGCCATATTTAACACTGCTAAGTCTCCTTGGCCACAAAAGCCTTCTGATAGGTTTCCTTATGACATAGGTCCTTGTCTGTCTCACTCACACACTATAGTGGTTAGGCATCAATAGACAAAAAATACCGGTGTTTCTCCATCTCATGGTGAATCTGCACTCATTGTAGCACCAAGTCCTGGAATACAGGGTTCATTTCACAATTCCTGTAGGCTGACCCTTTTAGCCATATATTTAAATGAGAGCATAGTGTTTGTTAACTCACATGGTAAGAAAAGGTTTAAAATCGTTAGTAAGCTCTGCACAAGTTCTTTCTCCATATCTCCTTATCTCATAGTACTTAAATATTCACATCCAGTAACACTATATAAAACGTTTATCTCTAGCTCACTTATATGTTAAGCTCTTTCAAGACACTTACATTATGGAGCTTTTTGATTATAGCCTCCATTTATATACAAAAATTCTTTACAAGGAAATAATTATTTATTTTTATTAAAGACTGCTTAAGAAACTGGAAACACTCATTAAAACAGATAATTATTTCTTCTATTGGCTCATTTATTTATTAACATAACTATAACAGTAGATATATTTTAAAATGAAATTAGTTAAATAATTTGTAATGTCCTTATAGTAACTGAACTATTACATATTTCAAAACATATCCTTTGTTACCATGTGGGCTCAATGCATTCTTGTTTATTTCAACTGTTTCTATTTCACTTTTTCACTTATATATATATATATATATATTTATTTATTTATTTATTTATTTATTTATTTATTTATTTATTTATTTATTCCTCTATACTGTTCCTTATTGTTAAACAATCAATCTTTATAATATTCTAAGCTTATTCTGTTTTTAAAATATGTTTCTTAATTTCTTTAGACATTTTCTCTATTTTATCACCAACTTTACAAGCATACATTTTTGCTGTCAAACCTCAAAATTCTTCCATAACTTTTCCATTACATTCGTCTTTCATTTTTCCTAAAACTTTCTTGTTTACTTGTGGAATACCATAAATATTTTTTGCTGGACAATCACTCATAACAAAGTAATCAATCATCCATTTCATGACTTAATAAAAACCTTCAGTCTGTATATTGAAGATATAACTATCCTTATCTTGATAGAAAAACTCAATAATTTCTCCATATTTTGGTTTCATTATTCTATAGTAAAATCGTATATCAGTTCTTTAGATAAATCAAGTATACTCATTCTGGCAAAGATGGGCTTATTAAATGTGTTTTTTGTCTTGTTCATATGAATGGCCACAAGATTTTCAATAAAACTAGTTCTTCCTTTCAAGTTAGGCTTTGCTATAAGTTACTCACATTTTTCTCAATCTGAAACTAACTTTATGTCTACTCTGTTTCTTATATTTTCCATCGTCTTACCAAACAAAATACTTTTCATGAGTTTGTAGTATTCTTTTTCAAAATCATTTTTGGCTTCATTTCACGTTTGCATATTCAAGTCTGCATATTTTTCAACTTATTAATTTGCTTTAATTTTTAGACTTTGTATTTTTGTGAGTTTCATTCCAAGAGACAGATACTGTAGTGGTTTATATAATGAACTACACAATTATGCTTGTCAATCTGAGTAGTAATCAACTTGCTTTCTTTAGTGTTAGGCCAAATTTTATTTTCAGGTTCAAGTGGTAAATATTTATGTGAATCATGTAATTGCAGTGGATACTCTAAATCTGCATCAAAAATATATCCACTTTTAGCACTATCTGACATTTGACATATTTTTGGATAACTGAAAGAATGTGGTTCATCCCATTCAAATGCTCCATATGGTAAATATTGACTCATAGCATAACCATTAAACTGTTTGCATGTGAATAACCTAAATAATTT
This sequence comes from Schistocerca nitens, assembly GCF_023898315.1. Lineage (NCBI taxonomy): Eukaryota > Metazoa > Arthropoda > Insecta > Orthoptera > Acrididae > Schistocerca > Schistocerca nitens. Next base: position 593,362,826 of record NC_064618.1, on the reverse strand, counting down.
GATATTTTAGTCATGTCATAATCACTCAGATTTATGTTGTTTGCCTTTACATATCTCTGATTGCTAACTGATTGCCAAAAGTTGTCGCACAAATAGCAAATTGAACAAATGATAAAAGCGATTATCCGGGAATTAAGACATATTTAATAGTAATGCACTACAAACTTTGTGCACAGATGGTAAATCAGCCACAAGGTAATGTGGAGGCCCTAGAATTAGATAGAAATTACAACTAAACTAAAAAGAAAACTATGCTGAGGACATTACTGTTAATGGATAAAACCGCACTAATAATATCTGCAGCAGAAACTACCATAGGCGCTACATTGCCATAATACTAAGTGGCTGACCAGGCCATAATCAGAAGATGTTAAAGATTAATAACATATCTTGTCTCCATGATCTTATAATTACACAGAAGCCAACGAAGAGACATAATATACCTCCTAAAGGGGCGCAGCCATTAAGAAAATACAAATGGTTACCTTCTTGGCTAACCAAACCCTTAACACAGTAGGAGGGAAAAGTCCCGAAATGGGGAGATGCGTCGTTACCATCCATGAACAATCAACATCGTGTGGGTGCATCAATCAACTTCCACATCATGTAACTTAGTGTGAAGAATTAAGTAAGGGACCGAAACTTTCAAAGATATTTCTGTTTTTTAATTGGAGCTGATCTTTAAGGACATCGTCTTTGGCATTCTTCAGGTCTTTAAAAATCTACATTTCCTCTAAGATTTCCAATTTTGAACCCTTAACTTCAACATGAAGCAACTCGATATTAGATGGAGGACTCAGCATATGAGCCATTTGTATAAGGTGTTCTGCATAAGGCCGGTATTACACTATCAAATTTCTTTGTCAAAGATTTGATCAAAGATGTGATCCAATATTCCGTCCAATATATTTGACAAAGATCTTTGACGTAGCGCTACAAGGGGTATTACACTGTCATCAAATTTTTCGTCAAAGTTCAAGATGGCTGACAACAACTTGTTATTAACCGCAGCAGTTCTACGTACTCCAATTGCATTGTGTGCACATGCGGAAAAGAAGTGGGGGGAAAAATGGAACCATACATACGAGGTTGACAGTCTTAAAAGTCCTGGGATTACAACTTGATAGTAAATTCAGTTGGGAGGAGCACACCACAGAACTGCAGAAACGCCTTAACAAATCTGTATTTGCAATTCGAGTGTTAGCAGACATAGGCAACATAAAAATGAAAACGCTTGCATACTTTCATTCCATAATGTCATATGTGATAATATTTTGGGGTAAATCTTGAAGTCAAACAAAAGTTTTCAAGCTCCAAAAGCGTGTAATACGTATTATTTGTGGAGTAAATTCACGGACCTCCTGCAGAAACCTCTTCAAAGAACTGGGTATACTAACTACTGCCTCTCAGTATATTTACTGCTTAATAAAATTTGTCGTAAATAATATATCTCTTTTTCCAACAAACAACTCAGTTCATACATACAATACCAGGAACAAAAATGATCTGCACAAGGACTTAAAAGCACTTACTTTAGTTTAAAAAGGGGTCCACTACTCAGGAACACTCATCTTCAATAATTTGCCAGGAAACATAAAAAATTTAGTTAGAAATAAAGATCAGTTTAAAAGGAGCCTGAAAGACTTACTACTGGCCAACTCCTTCTACTCCATTGGCGAAATTTTTAATAGAAACAAATGATGTATTGTATTTATTCATACTATTAGTATTTTTATTTCAGCTTAAAAAAATCGACATGTTCCACATCCACGAGGATCTCCTCAGCACGGATCTATGGAACGAAAAACTAATCTAACCTGGGTGAAGCCGTGGGTTTTACGATGACACGATAAAAGCATTCAACAAAACTTGTTACGTGAGCTTACAGTGGAAGACGTCAAGTCGTACATCAATTACTTAAGAATGGATGAGCATACATTTCTGTATGTGCTCAATGAAGTGTATCCTCATATCACAAAGCACAATTTTCACTTAAGAACTGCTACATCTTCAGAAGACAGGCTCACTATAACACTCCGATTCCTTGCTACAGGAGAGGGTTATGTTAGGTTAGGTTAGGTCAGGTTAGGTCTCCAATCTTCTTAATCTATTTTTGTATTCAGGGTGCCTCACGTTGTAAAGCTCATCAGCTTCAGACATCTCTATTAATTCTGTAGTTGTCGGCACACACCAATTGTATTTACCGGCAATGGTTATAAAAACACTACAGACGACAGAACGCTGCAGCGATGCTAGCGCTCCGCGTGGTAACATATCGCATTGCAGTGAACAGAAGACAAGCGATTTCTTTGATCAAATATACGGCCTCGGCCTAGATTTGATCAAATATTGGACGACATTTGTCAAAGATCCCTATTACACTATCAAATATCTTTGACAAAGATATTGGACAAAGATATTGGACAAAGAAATTTGATAGTGTAATACCGGCCTAAGTGGAACCCCTCGTGGCGTCATCGCTTCTAGTGGGGATGTATTCTTTATATCTAGGCTTGAGAGCTCAGCCTGTCTGACCTATGTAAAATTTCTAACAGTAATTGCAAGTAATTTTATACACTCCAGACTGAGACAGTTTATCATCTGTGATCTCCAACGATTGGATTAAATTCTTGCACAGATTATTGTTGGTGGAAAAGGCTACCCTAAAGTTATACGCTATAAGCAAACGCCCTAATCTGTAATTAACATTACATACAAAAGGGATAGATACTGTTGCAATCGATTTGTCTTTTATTAAATCTCCTAATGTGGAAGCCGTACCATTATTTTTATTTATTTTATTATTGTACAAACGTCTTACCTGTTGCGAACTATGAACATTATTTCTAGCGATAGCTTCTAGTGTGACCAATTCGGTTTCTTGTGCCTTCAGTGACAGGGGGATAGCTGTAGCTCGATGTATACTCAAATGGAAAAAGGCCATTTTATGGGCATGCGGATGCGCCGAATCTACAGAAATGACATTATCAGAGTACATGTCTTTCTGTTATATATTAAACTCAATACAGCTATCCACCTCCGTCAACATGAGATCCAAATAGTTCCAGGACCTCGTCAAGGATTCCTCCTTAGGTGTAAAACTGATGTTACCGTGAAACTCATTGAAGATAGAAAAAATGCGATCTACGTCTTTTGAGTACCGTTAACGACAAACAAAATGTTGTCAATGTACCTAGTATAAAATTTTATATTACTCAAAATCTCTCTCACACTGGCAAAGAAACCTAACTCTAAGGAGTTCATGAAATTTTCAGATAAAATCCCTGCAAGGAGGGTTCCCATAGCTAATCGAAACAGTTGCGAATACATTCTATCATTAAAGGTATAATAATTAAATTTCAGGACAATCCATAGCAACATCATTAGCTCATCAATTTCTTAATGCGACAGTCTCTTACAATGACATAAATTAATATCTGGAGCGTCTGGTCCACCAGTACATTCGTATACAGACTTGTTATATCGAAGGAGACAAGTTTAGATTCTTCAGAACATGTTACATTACCCAAAAGCGTGCCTAATTCAATAGAATTTTGATTGTATAGCTTTTAATAAAAACTAAATTATCTTTAATTTTACTATGTAAGCATTTAGCCAATTTACGATAGGCGCTCCCCAGCAGATTGGGTGATTTAATTTATGGACCTTGAACTGACTTCTCGAAAAAGAGGTTTTAGGGTTCATGTTGATAAGTCCCTTTGTCCGAAATAGTCCTATTAAATGTTTGGTATTTTTAAGTCCAATTCTAATTTCTTTTTGAAGCGTAGCGGTGGGGTCTTTGTTGAGTATGATTAACCCTTTCTTATCGAAAAAGGCTTCCGTTTTTTCTATATACTCTTTCTTTGAAGCCTTAACTATAGAGTTCCCCTTATCAGATTTAGTAATAAGACTATCATTCTGTATTAGTTTTCGGTTTATATTTTTAAAAACCTTACGAGTGTTATCTTTTTGACTGTTATGTGAAACTATACTCATAATTTTACAAGCCTCGTCAGCCAAACGAGTTTGTTTATTTTTAAGCGTTTTAGCATATTCTAAATCGAGTTAAAAATACACTATTACATTTTCTAACGCTTTCGGTTTTAATGTTTCTGATTCAGGATTGAACTTCAATCCTTTCAAGAGAAGAGTCTTCTCATATGGGAGAGAATGTAATGTCTGTTTTATTAACGACATGTTTCAAAAATTCTTTAGGTTCGGTTACAGCATTAGTATGAGTTGCTGACTGATTGTTATTATTATGCTTCCTAATTAAGCTTGCGAGCTTATTATCATGTCTGTTGGCAATCTCTTCTTTGTGTAGTGATAGCCTTGTGTTCGCCATTAACCAAAAAGTGTCTATTGGGAAATTATAGTGGCCGGTACAATACTTTGAAATTTCTAAATGTATCATATACGCCCTTTCATTCAAATAATCCTTCTTGGCATATAGGTCAGAAACTCTAGCATTAAAAACCAGGTTAGTATGCTTCTTTTTAAGGGCTGGCAATTTATGGCATGATTTACCTAAAAATCCATGAATGAATTTTGGAGCAACATTGACCTCTCTACACTGTTTGATAAAATTGATGGCCACACTTGCTTTCGCCCTTTTAAACGTAACATCTAAAATCTCCTAGCTGCATGAGAAACCACGGCTGGTAAAAATTTAAGAACTTTCAGCATTTGAGGGTGTGGTTAGCCAAGAACACCATTTGTATTTTCTTATTGCTGCGCGCTTTTAGGAGGTATTTTATGTATCTTCGTTGGCTTCTATGTAATTATAAGATCATGGAGCGAAGATATGTTATAAATCTTTAACATCTTATGATTACGGCCTGGTTGGCCACTTACTATTATGGCGATGTAGCGACTATGGTAGTTTCTACTGCAGATATTATTAGTGCAATTTTATCTGTTAACAATAACATCCTCAACATAGGTATCTTTTTAGTTTAGCAGTAATTTCTACCTAATTCTAGGGCCACCACATTAGCTTGTGGTTGACTTACCATCTGTGCACAATGTTTGACGTGCATTGCTATTAAATATATCTTAATTCCCTGATCATCGCTTTTATCATTCACTCAATTTGCTATTTATGCAACAACTTCTGGCAATCAGTTAGGTTCCGATCTGTGTTAACTTTGTAATCCCACTCCCACTCATAAGAGCATAACCAGCCCACTCAAATGTGTAGTGATTTCGATAGGCGCACATGTCAGCAGCCTGCGGTGCCTCAGTTTAGTGGAGAGGCGAGGCAGCACATACAGGGTTCAGATTAGTAATACTATTGACTTGGTACATATGTACTGTGTACATGTAAAAATTTTATATGGGGTCTTGCCGCTGTAGGTGTTGATTTTAGGCTTTGACTATGCCTGTTTGGCAAGCTGTTTTATATTTGTTCTGAAGAAGGCGTGGTTACCCAAACTGAAACCTAGGTAAACAACAGGTAGTTTGTGCATGAGGCGGATTTTTAATAATTATTTTGATACTTACGATTGTTGACATGCTGCAATGCTGAAAGCTCTTAATGGATTTATATATTTCCCAGTCAAATGATCATGATGTCGAATGTTTTTATGTTTCTGTGAGTAATGACATTTACACAGTGTACAAACCTCAGATTTTGTATGTCCTGGTAGTTGATCAGAAGTTAATGGTATCAGTTCTTCAGTTTAAGCATAAATTATTCCTTTTTCTTCAACTTCTTCTTTGACAAATTGTATAAATTTTTATGGTAGTTAGGACCCCTATAAACAACAGGAAGTTTATAATGCTCATTTATATATGTAATTTGATAACAGAATCCATTTGGTTCATGTGTTTGATATTTCATTGTAGATGAATTTTCTGGATTTGGTTGACAGTTACCCATCTCCAATAGTGAATTTTCAAAATCAGCCTAAATAACATATGGTACTTTTTGTGTATTATGATGATTTTCAATATAAACATTAGACCCTTTCTCTGACATTAGTACGTTTAATGGTTTGTCAGTCAAACAAATTGGTGTGCGATTATCTTATTTTTCTTTGCTAGGGAAATTGGGTAAACAAAAATCACAAATAAACAATACTATTTCATGTTTCTGAAATTGATTTGAAACAAGTCTGGATAAATGTTTTATGTAACAATTGTGTGAGTTACAGCCTTCTTTAAAATAAAGGAGATATACATATATCTCTACCTTGCTTTTCGTAATTTTTAATGGATACACTTGATATTTTATATCAAACGAATAAAAATTGAGAGGTAAATTAATTCTATCCTCAATTTTTGGAGTATTATCGACCACCAAAAGAAAGTCAATATTTTCTAGTTTCTCATCAAGATCAAAACTCTTTTTAATGTTCATCCAAATCAATCTGCTTTATGATCATCCATCCTTGAAAAAAATATACTGTTTACCGATCTTAAATTTTAAAATTATTTCTCTGTCATTGTGATTGTAAACCTTGGTGTTTGGAAACCATATACCATAATATTTCAGACTGCATTTGATACTCACAACAGTCTAAAATTTACCTACAATCCAAGATGTATTTTTAGGGTGACTTTTAAATTTTTCGGTTTTAATGCAGTAAAGAAATTATTAGGTTCAACTGAGTTTAAGTTATTTTAAAAATTTTTTGTTTTCACTCTGTTCACAAGTACTATATATCAACTACACAATCTCTAACTGTTTTCCTGTCTATTGGTTTCTGAAATAAAGTAGTGTAAGAGGGAAACTGATTTCTTCATTAGTTCTAGATTTATCTTTTGCTAACATATCGGCAGAAAACGGAAATTTTTCCTTCAAAGGTTTATCTTCAGTTTTCTGTTTCGCAAACACATCGGAAATATTTTTTCAATGTCTTACCCACTTAGTTTTGAAAATTTCATCATATTACCAGTGATACAATAAGGTAATTATTTTTCCAAAGAATGGTCTTGAGGGCGGTACCCACTTTTGGTGTGTGATGGCTCCCAATATATGCAAGTAGGTCAGTTTCCCTTAATTTACTATACCCTCTTAAATCCTATCTCTTAGAGTACTTGTGAAGTTCAAGAACTGCAGAGTTCTCCATTTAGCCTCTCCTACAATCATTAATTAGAGCAACTGTGAGTCTCTCAATTTGGTCCTTCTATTTATAGGAAATAGGAAATTTTAGTTTTGTAAAATAATTAGATCTCCAAATTTCAACACTTCTGCTTTCTTATTTAAAAGATAATTAACATTCAGTACATGGTTATTTTACATTGTATTAATTTATATGTTCTAAAGCACATTTCTTGAATTTATTATTATTTTCATCTTTATGTGACTGAATAATCTCAAAAATAAATTTTTTATTTCTTGACAACCTTTACATTTCTTTGTAGATGAATCATTTTCCTGCTTTTCAATATTTTCCAATGACAGAAGTATTTTCGAATGTTCTTCATATGGAATCCGCTGTAAATGTTCTTTGTAATAATATTTATTTATATTTTTTTGACAATCACAAGGAACTCGATTTTCAGTATCATTTTTACATGATATTTATTTACACATGGTCTACACATCGTTCTAAATCAGGCTGGCACAGCCTGAAGGCTGGCACAGCCTGAAGGTTGCTTTCAGCTGGCTGTGACTCAATTTATATAGATTATAATTTATTAGATTTGCAATTCGTTCGGAAACTAAAACAGATGATTTTTACAATCAGTTCCAAATATAGATAAATCAATGATATAGAATAAAATAGTTAGTGATTTCACTATGAGTTGTATTAAACTTTTCTATATATTTTGGAATAACAGTTCTACATGTAGGAGATTCATCATGTTTTTTCACCATTCATCAATATACTCTTGTTGAGAAATATGATTACAGTTTGATTTGAAAAACTGGTGATTTTCATCACTTAATCATACAGGACAATCTTTTCCTTCTGAGTTTTCTATAAGTTTAAATATTTTTAGTTAAAATGATTCATATGGGTTCTGATATGTTAAAACTATTCCCCAGTTAACTTTATGTTAAAATTCCATTATAAACTCGTCAGACAGCGTTTCCCCACTCGATACATGAATTCAATATAATTTACCTAGAAATTCTATCATAAAATATTGAGACGTTTCTTGTGTATATGATATGTCTCCCCAGTTTAATTTTTCTTGAAACTCTCTAATGAAATCTTCAGTTAGTTTTTGACTATGTCATAATTCTCCCCAGTTTAATTTATCTGGAAATTCTCTAAAACTTTCTTCAGACTATACTTGTGTATGTTATATAGGATCTCACTTCAATTTATCTTGAAATTCTCTTATAAATTCGTCAAATAATTTTTTGTTTGATGACGTGGAATGCCATTTTAGTCATCCTGAAATTCTCTTGTATCCTTCTCAGATCAATCAAGTTGCTGGTCCTTAGGATATGTTCGACCTAGGAAAATCGTTCAAGGCCATGTTAAATAGAAATATTACAAAACATATGAAGAATCTGGTAGTCCCATTTCAGGATTACTTAATGGATACAAAATTCAACAAAATTTATTAGTGAACCTGGTCTATATTCGTTAATTATGAAATCCCAAACACCCTTAGGAGAAAATTTTCAAGATTGGGATTTTGAAGAAGTTTTACCTTCAATTCCAAGACACAGAGAATATAAAGTTTAAACTTTTTATAAAGATCAAATAAGACACAAAAGCAAATTGTATATATCATCTACAAATATTGAATAAATTAATCACAAAATAATTTATTTAAAACATAATAGAATTAAAATGAAAGATTATAATGTTCAAAATTTGAGAGAAACTTCATGTTGCTATGGAAGTAATAAGCAAAAGAGGTGAAGAAATTAATTCATTATTACCTCATTTCAGGACTAAGCAAAAGAGGTGAAGAAATTAATTTATTATTACCTCATTTCAGGACTATCAAAATGTATACGAAATCCTACTATTTCAGTAGTTGGATTTTTCGCTGCTGAATTGATATAATTTTTTGACCCTAAATGGTCTCATTAAAGCAGACTTAGACAGCAACAGAGGAATCTAATAATTTCTGTGAAGATTTTCATAACATTATTTTTTCTTTTTTTACCCAACTATTGTGTGAATTAACAAATCAAAGAAACGTACTATGTGAATATGGATTGGGGCGAAGAAATGAAAGAGGAAGCCACCTGGTAGAATTTTGCACAGAGCACAACTTAATCATAGCTAACACTTAGTTCAAGAATCATAAAAGAAGGCTGTATACATGGAAGAAGCCTGGAGATACTGACAGGTTTCAGATAGATTATCTAATGGTAAGACGGAGATTTAGTAACCAGGTTTTAAATTGTAAGACATTTCCAGGGGCAGATGTGAATTCTGACCAAAATCTATTGGCTATGACCCATAGATTAAAAGTGAAGAAACTGCAAAAAGAGGGGATTCTAAGGCGATGGGACCAGGATAAACTGAAAGAACCAGAGGTTGTACAGAGCTTCAGTGAGAGCATAAGGGAACTATTGACAAGACTGGGGAAAATAAATAGAGTAGAAGAAGAATGGGTAGCTTTGAGCGATGAAATAGTGACGCCAGGAGAGGATCAAATTGGTAAAAAGACGAGGGCTAGTAGAAACCCTAGGGTAACGGAAGAAATATTGAATTTAATTGACGAAAGGAGAAAATATAAAAATGCAGTAAATGAAGCAGGCAAAAAGGAATACAAACGTCTCAAAAATGAGATCGGCAGAAAGTGCAAATGGCTAAGCAGGAATGGCTAGAGGACAAATGTAAGGATGTAGAGACTTATCTCAGTAGGGGTAAAACAGATACTGACTACAGGAAAATTAAAGAGACCTTTGGAGAAAAGAGAACCACTTGTATGAATATCAAGAGCTCAGATGGAAACCCAGCTCTAAGCAAAGAAGGGAAAGCAGGAAGGTGTAAGGAGTATATAGAGGGTCTATACAAGGGCGATGTACTTGAGGACAATATCATGGAAATGGAAGCGGATGTAGATGAAGATGAAATGGGAGATACGATACTGTGTGAACAGTTTTACAGAGCACTGAAAGACCTGAGTCGAAACAAGGCCCCAGGAGTAGACAACATTGCATTAGAACTACTGATGGCCTTCGGAGAGCCAGTCCTGACAAAACTCTACCATCTGGTGAGCAAGATGTACGAGACAGGCGAAATCCCCTCAGACTTCAAGAAGAATATAATAATTCCAATCCCAAAGAAAGCAGGTGTTGGCAGATTTGAAAATTACCAAAGTATCAGTTTAATAAGTCACAGCTGCAAAATACTAACGCGAATTCTTTACTGGTAGAATGTGACCTCGGGGAAGATCAGTTTGGATTCCGTAGAAATGTGGGAACACGTGAGGCAATACTGACCCTACGACTTACCTTAGCAGAAAGATTAAGAAAAGGCAAACCTACGTTTCTATCATTTGCAAACTTAGAGAAAGCTTTTGACAATGTTGACTGGAATACTCTCTTTCAAATTCTGAAGGTGGCAGGGTTAAAATACAGGGAGCGGAAGGCTATTTACATTTTGTACAGAAATCAGATGGCAGTTATAAGAGTCGAGGGGTATGAAAGGGAAGCAGTGGTTGGGAAGGGAGTGAGACAGGGTTGTAGCCTATCCCCAATGTTATTCAATCTGTATATTGAGCAAGCAGTGAAGCAAACAAAAGAAAAATTCGGAGTAGGTATCAAAATCCACGGAGAAGAAATAAAAACTTTCAGGTTCGCCAATGACATTGTAATTGTATCAGAGACTGCAAAGGACTTGGAAGAGCAGTTGAACAGAATGGATAGTGTCTTGAAAGGAGGATATAAGATGAACATCAACAAAAGCAAAACGAGGATAATGGAATGTAGTCCAATTAAGTCAAGTGATGTTGAGAGAATTAGATTAGGAAATGAGACACTTAAAGTAGTAAAGGAGTTTTGCTATTTGGGGAGCAAAATAACTCATGATGTTCGAAGTAGAGAGGATATAAAATGTAGACTTGCAATGGCAAGGAAAGCGTTTCTGAAGAAGAGAAATTTGTTAACATTTTTTGCATCTACAGGAGCAGTTTTATCACCCTGATCTACATATATAAGCAATTTATCTCTCCTATTCATGTCATGTGGAATATCTTGTTGGTCAATATATATATATATATATATATATATATATATATATATATATATATATATATGTTGTATCTTTTGGCAAAATCTCTCTACGTTTGCTGTTAAATTAACTTCACCATCTCTATTGGATCCAGATAAAATAACTTTCTTAATTTGTACATCAACCTCAAGTTGATGTTCTGTTAGTTCATTACCAGTCATAAAAGTAAACTCAATTAACTTTTTGTCAGATATTTTATTTTGTACATTACTTAATTGGTTTATGTATAGATTTAAAACTTTCTTTGAGAAGTAGTCTGTGCAAGTTTTTTCAATTTGGTTTTTTGTAAAGTAATTTGATATATCAGTTTTATTGACATAATTACTGAATTTTGTTAGAATACTTGTATATTCAGGTTATACAACAGATTCTTTTTCTAAGTATAGTCTGGTAATGGCACCACAACATTTTACTGTATCTTTAATTTACTAATCTTCTGTCTTTAAAATAGTTAATTTGAAATTGGTTTGTAATTCTTTCTGGAATTGTTTGATTAAATTTTCTATTTTTGGCTCTAAATCTTTTTTGATTTTTCATTCAAATGACTTTATATCATATCATGATTCCTCATCAGTTTTGATTTTATTTCTGAAAATGTGCATTTATTAGATTCCAAATACCATTAAACTTAAAATTATTAAATAATAGTTTTAAAAGACATAGACACAAATGGCCATATATTACTTCATAAAAATTTTGTATTCTTTCAATATTGTAGTAGAGATAATTATTTCAAAAACAGTTAACTAGTTGTTTTGGTACACTACTGAAAAATGAATGAAAAACAAATTATTTTTCTTTATAGTTACATGAGTACCACAATGATCAGATGTATCTAAATTACCTATTCCACATTCCAGATTTTTTGGATAATTGGGAATTCATCAGTTATAAAAGCATCTCGGATATATTTAAATTTTGATTGCTTACCAAGTTTTTCTGTGTGAATATTACTTAATGTATAATATTCTTTCTCAATTAATTTTTGTGAATCATTTTTTTACTCCATTAACAGCATTCTTTTCCCTTGCTAAATTATGTTTTTTTGTTCTTCTAATTCTTTATCATCTTTTTTCTTGTCTATTACTGCTTTTGCAATACCAACAGCTCCACCTGCTAAAGAACCAATTGCTGCCACATATGGTAATGCAGCGAAAAGTAAAGGTCAAAGCCCACATTCAGATTTGGTTAATCAAGCGCATCTCCCCTTTTTGCTATATATTCAATAATCCTTTTCACATCAGAAATATGTAGTGTAATGAGTGAACTACCACCAGATTTTTTCTCTTTATTTTTGTTTTGAACATAAGATAAAAATGGTTATGTGCTTTTCAATTGAGCATTATTCAGTTCAAATTTAATTGATTTTGATTTAGTCTTGCCACTATGTAGCAAAGTATAATCTATTGAAAAGTTATTCATTTATATAGATAAACATTTTAATAGAATAAAATATTAGGCTTATAGTACCTAACTATTGTCTTACCAAAGCCCATAACAAAATTTCCTTTCACATTCATAATGCCTCTAGTTGCAGTGGCTGTAACTTTTTTCCTAATGTTGCATCACTTGCATGCATTCTTTCTTTTGCAGCTAATTAAAGTTATTTATCAGCTTGGAGTCTAGATTCTAAATCTTTATGATCACAATAAGTAATATAATGTTTTTTTTTCTTACAAGTCTCTTCTTGTGTATTAATTCCTGGGTCACATCATGCTAGTCTTTCTTCAAGTTTAATGAAGGGACCACAATATGAATATCGTGGTAAATGCATCTGTGGCATTGGTAAATTACTTAAAAACCCAACTGACTATTTCTTTTCCATGTTTTTCTTTTTTCGTAAACGTATGACAGAGATTATTAAGAAATCTAATTAAATTGGGAATTCCTGTGCTACAACAACTTTTCATTATGATTATTTTTATTTCTACCTATTTTTTCTCCAATAATTGTGGCTAATCTATTGTTTAAATCTCTGACATCACTCAACCAAATATATTCAACTGGTTTTTATATATATTTCTTTACCAAGTCTTTACTTCTTTTCTCAGGTGAAAATATTTCTGTATTATTTGAAAAACCTATAGTTGACCTTCTTATGTTTCGGAAATAGTCATCAACAGTTTGCTTTATCGTATATTTATATTTTTTGCCTCTACTTGATTACATTTTATTTGAGTTGCTATCAGAATATGGTGCTTCTGAATTGAATAAGATATCAGGATAATTTGATAAAATTACACTAGCAAACTCTTTACCCATATCAACCATAGTAATCTATTCTTAAGTTAAATGAATCATTGATCCAACAGTTCCTTCATATTTCCTTTCACCAGTTATTAAATTGAATTAAGCTGGTAACTTACTAACATATTTAAGTATGCCAACAGGCTCCAGTCCAAAATCTTTATCTTCACTGTCATTAGTATACTTTAATATTCGTTTACTAACATTTATCTTCTCAGCTCCATCCAGATGACTGCTGGACTGTATCGCCTATGTTCTTTTAACAGTGGCTTGAGATTGTCTCCCTTTATCATAATTCTTCATAACGTTTTCTATTTCTGATTCACTTAATGAACAGTCATATTTACCAGGAATGTCATAAGACCAATCTTTCAATGGTTTAATTGGTGATAAATCTCGAAAACCTTTTACATGATGATGCTATGAATTCATCTGTTTTTCAGCTTGTCTATTTCCTTCAATAGCTTTCAAATCATTCTCACCTAAGCCATCAATTCCTTGTTTCATTTGTTCAACAGCATCAGTAACTCGCTGACAATCTTTTCTTATATTTTTCATACTCTATTCTCCATTGTTTTTTCCAAAGCTTGAATTGTGATTTCAATTCTTCAGATTTCTTTCTATTTTGCTTAACTTTTTTAAGAATCTCTGGATTGCATTTTGTGAACCTTTACTGAAGAAGAGAAACTATTAATTAAATATTTCTAACGTTTGTGTTTATGTTTATGTTCAATGTTTAGCTTTATATTTAACTTTTATGTTGTTATGAAATGTTGTATTTTATTGTGAACTTACCTTCATTTAATTTTCTAGTAATATCTATTAAAAAGTCCTAACTCAAAATTCCAACATTTACTACACATATCTTTAAGATCATCAAACTTTAAATTGCCTCCATCAAATTGATGATAAGTATGATTTAAATGGGTATCATCCTGTCAAAAAATATTACAAAAATTGATATCATCTCTGGCTAATAGTTTCTTTATTTTTGAGTACGTTTTAGCTTAATAAAAACTTTCTATTCCTTTATGTCTTCCTCCAGTAAAATATTCTGTAACTATACCCTGATTTTCAAGAATGAAGTCAGAAATACCACTACATAATTTTCTCAGCACTTATCTAACAGAATAAATTAATCATTATTTTTTATAAAAATAGCAATTTCTCTTTATTTTGTATTCAATTTTTCACAGCTCCTTATAAGTTATTAACATTTTGTTTGATCTAAGCTGTTAGAATAGACATACAAATGATTAGTTGTTTCAAATTCACCCCTCAAGGAGATAGAATATAATCATCAATCATTATTGTAGTTTTCCACATCTACTTGGTCCTATGACTGTACATCAAATAACTAGCAATTACTGGCCATATGCTTTTTTCATTTATTCTCTTGGTACCCATCTGTCATTTATTTAAACAACTTTATATGGATATAAATGATTCATCTATTTCAATTGAGTGGTAATTCTTCTGTTTTGAAAAAAGATTAACTGTTCCTATAAGGGGCAGCTATACTAGAGTTTCCTTAGTTGGTTTCTATTCAACTTTTGTATATCCAAATATTACATTGAATAAAATAAACTATATCGTCATTGAGAAACAATAGACACTCCACCTGGTCAGTATAATTTCAAGAACTTAGAAAAATTTATTCTGTCGAAAAAGCCTAATATTCACATTAAAGCAGATGAAATTTTTAAGAGAAATACTATTGTGAGTGATATAAAAATGCGTATGGATTAAAAGATAGTATTGGAGGTGTGCTTAGTTTTAGTAACCAAATTGATGAGGGTAATGAAAAGTCTGTTGCTAACGATGTTCCTAAAATTATTCCATTTGATATAATAAATATAAATTTTAATTTGGCTGATGGGATGTTTGTAAAGCATACTGATCATTTCCTTCAAGAAGCTAATATTAATACTTCATTCAAACCTAATCCCGAATTTGGTGGAACAATAATTCATGAACCATGTCATCCTGTAAATATTCCTATTTTTTATCCAATTCAAAATTTAGGAATGACTATAACTGAGGAAAACAACAATTTCTTTGACTTTAATGGTGCTTATTGTAAGCATACAAGCTGTGGAGGGAGTTTAGGGCGGCAGTTTTCTGCCGCAGAACACGTGCCTGGCGGTTGCTATGGGGCTGTGGTGAGTGGCTAGCATCTAAGCGTCCTTTGAAAAACCCGAGTGCTTGGCAGAAGCGCATATGGCCATGTCTGCAGGCTTGGAGAAATGTATATGTCAGAGAAAAGTTGATTAAAACAAAACTAAGATTGACACAAAGGTGCAAGTTGGCACTCATGGACAGAAAAATTTGTAGAGTTAAATTATCTAGACACATGACAAAAATATATAATAATTTAAAAGTTACTGTCATCTTAAAAATTATAAATTAATGGACATTCCAAAGCTAATATATCGAGAATGCTTTGGCCGATAATTATGAGGAAAGTGTTAACGGGTGCGGCTAGTAGAGCTGCATCGAGCAAGCATAGCCGATTTATCTATCTCTCAATGGAGAGACGAAACTAGAGGCAGCATTCTAAAGTATAAAGATGTAAATGAGTAATGAAGTATGTATTTTTATTTGTTTATTTATGTTAATTATAAAAAATCTGGCAAATGCAGTATCCTGCCAGAAGAACATTATTTGTGAGAAAAATGGTGATGGATGGAGAAAATTGAAATTTAAATTGTTATTGCACGGAAATTTGCAACATTTTTTAATGTATCATATGTTGCATCTGTGTTTAGTTTTAGAATATTCGTAATTCTTTTTGTCAAACATTATTTTGAGTTATTCATTTGTTTGGAGTGTTGATAAGGCAGCAATCTTTGAGGAGTTGGCTTTGAATATTGCTAAGAGCTGGACATACTGTACATGTAGGGGTAGTAGTAGGTTGGTAGCCACATTCAGGGACAAGTATGTATGTAGCAACATTCGAAAGTGATCAAGTGTGTATTTTGTGAATTGTGACATATAAATTTTAGAGTGAAGTGTTCTAGCATCAGTTATTAATGGTCGCTGTTACGTAAAAGCCCCTCAGACTGCATTCTAAGTATTTGGTGAAAATATTTAAATATAGAAATATTCTACTTGTTCGAATTGTAAATAAATGTGACACAATATTTAAAATTTCTCCACAATACCTGCCTGCATTGTTAGTGTATGTTTTATTTCAGCTTAAAAATTGCATTTACAACAGGTGTGAGCTGTCATCCTATGACGAAATATGTGGCCAAACACTGAGACCAGCCACATCTCTGGGACGTTCAATTAAGCTGACTGTAACAAATATATACATTTTCATGCAATAGCAGGTGGGTGCTTGAACCAAACTGTACAAATCAGTGTGTAGTGCCCAGTACGATCATGTTATGTAATGGTTGCTTATAAATGTCTTAATAAAATTTTTCCCTTACTAAATCAGTGATAGCTAAAGCAGGTTTTGTCTGCATCATGAACAAAGTCGAGAGCTATTACTTTTACTCATTCCCTGTGAATGAGAAGAGTAAAAATAATTACAGTGTGCCCAACAAGGATACTGAAATTAACATAAATATTGGTGATGGATGGCTTCATCGTAATCATGTCCATTGTAGATCAATTTCAGTATTATTGAAAGTGATGCCACAGATTATCCAACTTATTATAGGAAATCCAATAAAATATTAATCGGTAATTATATTGCAAACCTTTTTGATTTTATAACCATAAAGAAGGGAAATGATGTTATGTCTAGAATAGAACATCTCTTTATTTCCTCATTAGTTTTACTGCATTTCAATTCATATCTTGCTGATAAAACGTTTATGGAAGGGCCCATTCTTAATAATGGAAAAATAAAGACAAAAAGATGAAGTGCTTTTCCCATTAGTAATGCCCAGTGGATTTTTTTACAGATTATAAGGAAATTATGTGGGAAGGAGATTTTACAGTAAGTTTTACATGGTCATAAAGTGCTGGAGATTCTATTTTCTGATGGTCTGATGTTAATTAAGATAAGGTTGAAGTGAAAGACACACTTTCAAAAGAAGGTAAAAGTGTTGTAGAATCCATGGAAATTCGTGTACCAATTGTTATGTATGAGCAGGATTAAGTGTTAGAACAAGGAGAAAATATCCAGTAAAATTCTAAATTACCTATATCTTTTTATGAGCTTCAAACAGTTGAAGTGGCATGAAAAATTTCGAACTAGATATCACAAATTACTATAACTCAGTAAATCTGATATTCCATACTTTGTATTTTGTGTATTCCAAACTAATCGTAAGAATAACCAGTTGACTGATTCATCACTGTATGATCGTGTAAAGCTACATACACTTTATTTGAAAAATTGAAGAAATGAAATCTTTCCTCAAGAAATGTGGAATATAGATCCACCAAATAATTAACTGAAAGCTTATGGTGCTTTTTGCCATTTGAAATGTGTCATGCAATTGAAAGGAGATGTACATGTTAGTCCAATCAGTTTCATAGAGAAATATCCCCCCCCCATATGTAATTAATATGACATGCAGAAAAGATGTTATTGCAACTCAGAGAACTACTATGAAACTGTGTGCTACTTTAAATGAGAATATACCTGGCTCAACCTTAGCTTACATAGTTTTATATGGTAAAAATTATTTTACTTATGATTCACAACATAGAATACTACTTGAAAATTTTTGATTTTATTAGAGTGCTAACAAAATTTTCAAATGATTTAGAATATTTTTGTTTAACATGGTTTTGAACCTTGAATCATTTATTAATTTTTTTAGGTGCATCAATCATTTTCTTCCATGTGCCTTTTATTTAAAAAAAAAACAACATAAAAATTAATTTTTCTTTGATGCACCTACATAAAAAATATATTCTTTTGAATAAAATGGGGTGAGGTATACCTGAACTATTTGGAAATATAGTAAAATGGTTTGTTACGTTTTGTCTAATTGGCGAAGTTTCAGGCGAAGTCGATGAGAAGACCGAGATGAGCAAATTCTGAGCTAATGAACCAAAACCTACCAAACCACTCTAATCCCCTTACAATCGCCATCTCCTTTGCTTGTGTTCGTAAACAGCCGGTTCATAACACTGATGCTGCTACACAAAGGGAGGGTGCTAGGTGTCAAGGACCCCTGCTCTGACTACAGATGCACAGGAAAGAGTAAGTTTTCTACTGGGAGCCAGGTCACATAGGAACTGATCCGAAGAAAAGGTCGGACGTAGCACCCAAGGAGGATAGTCGGAATCCTCAATTACCACTATGTACCATCCAACTGTATACTCTGGCTTCGCTGTTGAGGTACAGAGTGCTGTTTCGCTGGAAAAGTGACACATAATAACAATGGGTAATCCGCTAGCGGGAATTTTAGCTGAAATTTTCATCAGTTCGCTCGAAGACAAATTCTTCACAACTCGAGACAATTAGATATTTTATACTATTCGCGATACGTAGATGAAATGTAGATCATATACAATGGCACTATTGAAGGAGTAGATCAACTGTTCAATTTGTTCAATAACCTCCATGCAAAAATTAGTTTCATGTGTGAGTTACAAAATGAACGCCATGAATAAAATTTCATAGAACTTAAGTTGGCGATAATAGAGAATAAAATAATTTTTGACATTTTTCGAAAACCCACGAGTACTGATCATACCGTATCTGCAGACTCGTCACACCGTCAATCTCATAAGAAAGCTTTCTTTCATTCAGCAATTCATTGTGCCATTATCCTTATCGCCAGAAAAACTGCAGAAAGAAATTGATTTAATTAAGACAATGGCATTTAATAATGGCTATGAACCATCACTAGTGGAAAACATCCTTAAAGGAAAAACTAAAGAAAGAGTCACTACTTCAAGTACTGGTCAAACTAATAATAATGATAAAACGTACATCTCAATACCCTTTTTAGTTAACATATCGTATAGGATTCTGCGTCTGTTAACTAAAAATAGGGCTGCAAGGTTGCTTTCTCCACATATAACAATTTACAAAAAAAATTTTATTCATAAACTAAAAGCTTCAAACGAACCTTCACGTGGCTCAGGGGTATATAAAATTTCCTGTAATACGCTTCCATCATTTTATATTGCACAGACAGACAGAGTTTTCAATGTAAGATAAAAAGAACATCTTTTAGGCAAAAAAGGCACTAATGTGCACAATTCAACATTTGCAGAACATCTTTTCATAACAGGGCATAACCCTAAATAATTAAACGAAATGACAATTCTGCATAGAGAAAAGAAAGGGAGAAAACTTGATGTCTTGGAAGAACTTGAAATTTTCAGGCACACACCAAATAAAGATGACATGTTGAATGAACAAGTAAAGTTGAAAAATTGAAATTTCTTTAATGCTTTTAAACCAGTGTTCTCAGTTTTCTGATACTTGTAATCCAGGTTCTGTCCTCCTTTTCAGAAACATTATTTTACCTCTGTTAAGTTACGCTCATTACCAGATGACCTCTGTTCCCTAGTTATGGAAGCTTTCCTTTCTAATTTTGTGTCATATAATGAACTGGTGTTCTTCATTACGTGTGTAATTCCAGTCGTATTTAACTCTGGTTCTACCTGTGCTACGTAAAACGTAGCGAATTTTGTACTATTTTACCTCGTTGGAAGCTCATTTATAAATGTTACTCAATAATTCGTAAAATATATTTTTGTTAAAAGCTATATTGGCTATACGTATGATCTACTTCAGAAAATGTGTAATACACAAAATTGTTTTGCTCACGTTACTAGGGGCCCTCTTGTGGCGCGCCCTACATTACGTTTACTTGGCAGCGTGACTATTTGTCACACAGTCTCCTCACACCACACCGGTGTTACTTATGTTTTAATGCTTGACCTTTTGAAGAACATTATGTTTTATATTTTAATGTATGACTTGAGCAACTCAGCTCTTAAATCACTGTACATCTTTGACGATATGTTCTTCATGTAAGTACTACATGTTTTATACTCGTTTACATTAACGGAACTTTTATTACATAAGAATTTAATCTGACATATTCGTTTTAGGTAATTACCTTACCTTCTGATGAAGTCACCCTTAGAGGTGACGAAACCTGGACAAGGTGTACAGAAAACCTATGCAACAGGTTCGATGGTTTTTACATGTTTTTCGAATTTAACATATAATAGGCTGGATCTCGTTAAATCCTCCAACCGGGCATAGGTCACAGCCCTAAAACAATAGCCCTTAGATGTGTAGCTTCTTGTTCTGGCGAGAAGTAATGCTTATGTCGTACAGATCACAGTAAGTCACTCGTTACTAGACTGTGTTTTTATTTTCGGCCAAAAGCGCGTCATCTCAGTTGCCGATAGATTTACTCTTCTTTTGTAGCTGAAAAACGAGTGTTGTACGATAATTAAAATTTTGTGACTTCACCTATTTTTTTCTGAGTGACTGGTACATCCGTGTTTTGGTAATGATCAGAGAGTCACTTACTACTGTGACTGTCTTTTTAATTTTCTTTAGTCTGCGTTGTGTTTTGCTTTGCATCTCTCCATTTGTGGCGTTGTTTTCCATATAGTGAGCTAGAAAGACTGAGCGGATGGTCGTGGGTGACACTGGGAGAGAGTGAGTGCGATTTTCTCAGTTTGCTTTTCGTTCTTTCATCGCATTTTCTGTGTTTTTGTATTTCTACGTATTTGAACAAGACGCCACGTAATCGCGGCCTTTTAACATTTGATCAACCGGTTCGTCATAGATGGTCGAATAACTCAGTTTTGGCGCTGAGCCGCATCCATCCCGACGCAGATGCCACTGCGTGGGCCATCTGGTAAGGAGGAAATGGAACGGTGTTGTTTAGGAGATCGAGCAAGCAACGATCAGCAGCCAGATACCAATAGATGAAACGGCCGATGGATTTGACTGTAGGTCGTGGCGGCCGTGTGGGACGGCGACAACAAGGAAGAGTGTGCTGGCCGGATATCTGCGATAGGGCAAGATTGGGCGCAGTTTACTGCAGGGCTCTCTAGTTGGTTCATTTCGTAAGCAGCACCTGCAGATAGCGCGTTTTCCTGTCATTGTGTTGTAAGACGGAGCTGTTCTCTGCTGGTTGAATGCCTGTAAATGTTATAAGTTAGTGTGGGCTGCTATGTGCACTGTGTGTAATTCAGCCTAATCAGAACACATTATATTACCGATTCACGCTGCACGACTTAGGTTCATGTTTCTGTTAAAGTTGTCACACACCTGTTTGGTTGGCCACTTTCAGTTTGACGTCATCTGAGCTTCATTCGTGTTTCTGTAACCTACTGCTCCTTATGTAGTGTGTATTTCCTTTTAAGATTTGAGGAAAAATTTGCCCCTTTGCATAATGGTTTTAGAGCCTGATAGAAATTACTGACAATATTGAGCAAGTTGATGAGCTACTTTACAGTGCACTTAGTTTTGACTGACTTTAATTGCGAAGCAGTATGGTGTTTCGTGTATGGTATTTTCCAATGTGAGCGGTTTTTACTCTGTTTCTTAGGTATCTTACTGTTCTTGTCTTTTATTTCTATTCACCTGCTACAGAGCTAACGTTACTTCATGGTGTAGTTGTTCTTCTTCTGGAAGATGAAATTGCCTCAGAATGGGCTTCAAATTGTACTGTATCTAAGCGTAAATAAACGTTGAGAGCTTGTTAGCTCAACCGAGTCCTAACACTCCTAGCGGCATTCTTTTAACAATATTCGTTTCAGTAGTTCTTCGTATAAGCGCTGATAACCTCGACGTTATTGACACACACACACACACACACACACACTCGAGGATGTCATACTCCCCTCTATTTGTCATCGTTTTTGTGTTATCTTTATAAGTAATGTCGCTGTCACACGTGAAATAGTCAGTGTTGGCGACATCAGTTCTCACATGATTATGACGTAAGAACCCGGAAGTAGGTTTGTGACCAAATAGAGATAAATTTTTAGATCAACAGCAGTTCTTTCCCAATGAATATTATGCTGTGCAATGGACCACTGGAAAGTTCAGTTAAATTTAAAATTACGAAAATCTTAGTATTTCTAAAGACGGGTTTATAACATCTTACGTAAAAAAAAAAAAAAAAATTATAATAATTCTGCTAGATTCATTGAGAATCTTTTTGGGAGAAAAAGATCTTACTACCAAATTTTGTAAGCGGTATTGGGTGATCCGGTAGTCTGGGTGCATATTGTAACGTAAGCTCTGTCAGGAGAGGAAAAGCATTCCGATTGATATAGAGAACTAACTTGTAAATTTCGACCACATACCGTATCTGATTAAAAGTATCCCTTCCCCCTATGTAATGCGCTATTTGCCACTAGAGGTCACGAGAACCGCCAGTAAAAGGTACGCGGCAAGTATCGTGCTGTCAGTGCAGAGGTAGTACAGCAGAATAGAACTCGCGTTAGTCTTTAGATGTCACCTGAGTAACATATCTATCTATAGCATTTCAATCCTTCTGAGGCTGCCAAAATCGACTGTTGGTGATGGTATTGTGAACTGGAGACGCGAAAGAATAACTACAACGACCCAAGACCAGGCTTACCTTATGTATGACGACCAGGATTCGTCGAGTACTGCGCAATTGATCCGTAAATAATCGCGTGAAATAAGCGGGAAAAATCAGTTGTAGAGCAAAGAGCTATCAGCAGTCCAGCTTGCACAATGACTGTGCGCAGGGAGTTAAAAAGAATCCACGTTCGAGCAGCTCCTCATTGGCCAAACTTTTCGGTAGCCGGTTGATATAAAGTAGTTGAGTGGAAACGAGTGATTTGAAGTGAGAAATTGCGCTACATCCTGTGCTATTCGCTGGAAACATTTTCAATTTGGAAAATGCCTGATAAACGTTACCTGGTATCATATGTAGTGCCAACGGTTAAGTTCGGAATTGGTGGTGGTGTGGTAAAGGAGTGTTTTCGTAGGTTGTGTTGTGATCCCCTTACTGCTGTTAAGAAAACGGTAACTGCGGGCGGTTATGAAAACTTTTCGCAGCACTGTGTGCTGCGTACAAATGGTTCAAATGGCTCTGAGCACTATGGGGCTTAACATCTGTGGTCATCAGTCCCCTAGAACTTAGAACTACTTAAACCTAACTAACCTAAGGACATCACACACATCCATGCCCGAGGCAGGATTCTAACCTGCGACCGGAGTGGTAACGCGGTTCCAGACTCAAGCGCCTAGACCGCACGGCCACACCGGCCGGCGTGCTGCGTACAGTACAAGAACATTTCGGAGCTGATGATTTTATCAACATGACAATGCATCTTGTCATAAAGCATCTGTGAGGCAATGGTCTGTGGAGAGTGACGTTCCTTGTCTGCCCAAAACCCCGACTTGAACCCAATGGATCACCTATGTGAAGGGTTAGAACGTCAATCTTGCCCCACGCCCCAGTGTCCAGCATCACTATCTCCTCTGGTTTTGCCTCTTTGGTAAGGAGGGGTTGCTCCTAAGAGTGAGACAACTCATTTAATGTGTCCTCAGAAGAGTTAAAGCCGTAAAAATGGCGGATTATGGGCGCATCTCACACTAATGTCCACTAGTAGATATCCAGATAGTTTTGATGAGATAACGTATATCAGTGACATTATGCGTACTCGGTAATGCCGCTAGAGTGTAGCGCTGTAGCACAAGGAAACAAAAACGAATGAAAATGTTGATGATAGCTTTGTATTTAATGTACTGCTAATTTATTTTAAAAGATTAAACAAATCATTCTGAAGGAACTTCCACCAGATCAAAGTCATAATTTTTATCTTTGAGTATTCAGTTGTTAGTGCACAAAATTCTTTATATTTTATCAAACTATCGACAGTACGTTGTAGTGGAGTAATGTTCTTAGAGCTGAGAGCGACAAAAAATATTCTTGTTATTTTTTGATTTATTGATAAATTTCAAATCAAAAGAGCAAATGCGTTCATACATATCAGTTCATGTCTGTTTCGTGAACACTGTTTTAATGCTCACTAGGAACTCGGTGTATGTGGCTGAGCTAATGCATGCTACACACATCCAGATACCGACGTTTTTCATGCCATGTGTCTCTGAAGTAGCCATTTTCAGATTTCATTCAAAGACAGCGCAATTACTCTGCAAGTGTTACAAACTGGGTAAAAATTAGAGGCAAAAGAGTGAGTCTTTAGGACGGGAGACGGACGGGGACAAGCCGAGATAGGACACGAGAGGTGACCAACGAATTAGCGACGTAACCTGTGGTAAAAAGCGTACCGGACTAATGGAGATTAACAGGGGGATGCAGAGAGCTGGGAAATCTTGCTCGCGAACGTTCATTGCGGGACGTGTACGGCGGGTGGTTCTCGGTTTAAATGGAATTTAGTGTCAGGGCATCGCGCCTAACGAGCTACTGTAATATTAAAACACGGCCGACGTAAAGAGGCAGTCCGATTCCCCACAGTGTGTCGCCGTGTCTGGCTGATACGCGTGTAGAGTGCGGTTGCAGCTTGACGCCGCCAGGCACACGGAAATAAGCACTAGGAGCTAGACCGCATTAAATACGAGCGCCGCAAGGGTAACTCTCGTGTTTCTGCGTGCAGTTAATTAAAGTTGCGAGAGCGCCGCGCTGTGCTGCACTGGCTGCCCGATAGTCCCTGCGGCCGGGAGGCAGCCTGGGCGCGCACATAACGCCGCCACTGATCATTCGCTGCCATGTAGCATCATTCTGCACAATTAATTACTGCGTGCAAAACCACAGCAAAGTGATTGACAACGTACTCCGATCTACACTACATTTTGTGAAAATTACAACACCCAGAAGAAATATTATGAATATTGCACAAATAGGAGCATGTGTCGAACAGGTGAAAAATAATGAGTGATTAGGCCTGAAGAGAGATGGGGTTCATGGCAACCCTTGTTTTTTAAAACCATACAGCTGCCAGTATACGTCTTCGACATCAAACGGCACCCTATCGGCATGTGAGTGAGTTATAACGGGTCTTAATGGGTGGTCAGTGTAGAATAGGTTTGTCATTTCGTGCCATAGCAGATGCTACAGTGCACGACAGTATTTCAGATATTACAGTTTACTATCTCTTAAATAAAACGATATCTTAACAGGAAAGGGTAGCGATTAAACGCGAAGGATCTAAATCCTTTAAAATACAAAATGGATCATTAACAGTTAAATAGAATTTTAACGATTTGAAGCACAGAACAAGTGCCTAATAAAGGCACTGCCAAAAATTCACTTAATGAAAAGGAAATAGACGTACGATGAAGGAATAATCCGAATGGGAGGGAAATCGGCAAATGGGATATACATGTACAGAAAAATAAATGATTACAGTTTCAGAAACATTATTAAACAAAAAGAGCTTCACAAACGCAGCAAGTCTATAAGACTTGGTCCCCTCTGGTCCTTACGCAAGCAGTTATACGGCTTGGAATTGATTTATAGAATTGTTCGATGTCCTACAGAGGGATATTTTGCTAAATTCTGACACATTTATGAATTAAATAGTGAAATTCAGGAGCTCGTGGGAACGCCCTGCCTGTAATACATAAACATTTATCATTTAAGGCTATATATGGTGAGTATGATGACCAAGGTAGGGCTTGGCAAGCATGAAGACAAGCACCTTTTGTAGTTGTGTATTATCTTTCTGAAATGTCAGCCCAGGATGCCTTGCCATGGAGCGCAACAAAACGAGTTGTAGAATATGTTCTACACACGATTGTGTAAGAGTGTGCAGGTAACAGCAAAAGAGGTATAATGGGGTAAGTGGGGCTGCTCATGCATTTCGTTTGTACGCATTGCATTAATTTAGGCGCAAACACACATTCAGGGGAAAATAATTCATTTCCACCTACAAAAAGACGAATCTTCCCATTTGGCTAACGAATAACGGCTCATGGTGATGCCCACTGACTTTCTGAAATAGGTTTTAAGACACCAACGGATCGTAGTTTCTGAATTTCTTTAGACACGTCGTCGTGTGATGCATGCGACACAGTGAATGTGCGGCAGAATTTTGGTTGCACGTTACTTTTCAGACCAATGTGAGCATGAAAATCTTATGCATATCCTAGAGTACCGTCCGAGAAACGTTGATAATTGTCACAGAGTTGCTGAACTGCAGCATGGGGAACTTTTATGTCAATGACATGCACATGGTCCTGTATATCTAATCCGAAGGAATCAAAAGTATCAATGCCAAAAATATTTTGGATCGCGCTTAGGCAGGATAAAGTGAAAGAGACTTCCTTAGTAACGTTTTTGTATTTTGTAGGTATGGACCACGTTCCAAGCATTGAAATGCTGTCGCCGTTGTAGGCGGTGAGATACTGACTCGATGTTTGCAAAAATGGTTGGCCAATATTTTCATATGTATCTCGGTTAAGCAACGTGACAGGATCTCTGGTAACTAGTTGAAAAGGCACTGACTGGTTACAAATTTGCAATGTAATTCACGGTTTGTGGTGTGTTCTCTGAATAAAACTGTCCATTCCATGTTGTGAAAAACTGTTCTCTGTTTCCACCTGCACGCTAGAGAGCATTCGTGAATTTCTAGACTCGGAGAGCCTTTTAAAAGTGTGTGGTATTCGCATTAAACGCGTGTGTGCTTGCTTTTTGCACGTTCGCTTGTCTAATTTTTGAGAAGGAGGTGGCACAGAATCTGAACATGGCATGACGTTGACTTCCAACCGTTCCTACCTTCCTTTATTCCAGTGTGAAACAGAGGTGGGCTTTCTAGTCTTTTGCAGGCAGACTGTTTTATATGTCCAGTGCGATGACAAAATTTGTGTTCAGGTTGGCTGACGAAGCAGTTGTTCCGATCATGTGAGACTTAGTAGTATCAGAAATGAAACGGGCAGATGGGAGTCAAGGGCATAAAGTGTATAAAACAGATACTCACACCGACCGTTACCTCCATAAGGATTCGAACCATCATCCCAGGCAGAAGACAGTTGTCATTAAAACATTGGTGGACATAGCTAATAAGCTCTGAGAGTCAGTTTATTTGCAAGATGAGCTAAATCATTTGCGAAACGCTTTTAATAAAAATGGATACGCTGACAACGAGAAAGATCGAGCACTTCATCCCAGAAGTGCAACAACACCTGTCAACTGGAAACTTTTTTCTTCCATTCATTCGCAGTATTACAGACCATATTGGGAAATCTCTATCCAAGTTTCAAGAAGACCCACCAAGAGGGTTAGTGAATGTTTACGAACGGCGAAATACGTACGACATCCCTTAGCAACTCCTGGGACGTATAAAATTCCATGTAGCTGTGGGAAGGTTTACTCTGGAACAACGGACAGAAGTGTCAGTACCCGCTTAACCGAACACAAAAGAAACTTTCGACTACGACATACCGGCAAATCAACTGTAGCGGAAGATGTTTTTAAAGACGGTGATAACGAAATAAAATTTAGTGAGGTGAGCGTGCTAGCCAGGACGTCGCATTATTATGCACGTGTGTAAAGGGAAGCTATAGAGATTCAGAAACGCCACAATTAGTAATAGAAAAGAGGAATGCTTCAAGTTAGACAAGATATGGCGCTCGACTTTGAACCAACGATGTGACAATCGATTACCTTCAATCGAGAATAATGGTATTAGTCAAAGATGGACTTACAGTCGGCCCCATGTGAGTTATGGTGGTGTACTCTATGCGCTCTATATAAACGGGACCTCCACGATCTGGAAGCCAGTCGTTGACTCACCTCGGAAAATGTGGCCCGTAGTTGGCAACAAAACATCGGGAAGAAAAAGTGTTACCGATCGACCACAGCCTATAAGCCCGAAAGTTTTAACTAAGGATATACAGATCTCTGAGATTTACAAATCAATCGGTCTTCACTACAATAACTCTGTATATCACGAGCCCTAGCCCCTATGAAACTCTGTAAATGCTATTCAACTGCCAAACGCACAAAATGGGTTTGAGTCAATGGATGTTCGAACTTTAGTACACACGCCACTAGAACCCGGTAAAGGGGATGGTTGTATGTCATTGGCAGAGGAGTAATCGGTCTTGGCAGTGTCCTCGTACCGTGGTAGCGGATATAGCATATGCGACTGTGTAACTGGCGGCAAGTGTATTTGAACATGCGACCGACCGTATAGCTGTCAGCACAGCAATTCTTATTGTTGCTACAACGAATATTGTCCCAACAGACATGGTTCAAATGGCTCTGAGAACTGAGGTCATCAGTCCCCTAGAACGTAGAACTACTTAAACCTAACTAACCTAAGGACGTCACACACATCCGTGCCCGAGGCAGGATTCGAACTTGCGACCACAGCAGTCGCGCGGTTCCGGACTGAAGCGCCAAGAACCGCTCGGCCACTGCGGCCGTCGCCAACAGACATGACCTCACATGCTGTAAGGGGAGTAGTCCCACGCTTTTAAAACGAATACTGTGATGGGAACAGTGAGAATGGTAGATATAGTACTAAAGTCAGTGAAATCTCTATCTAAATAAGTGTAAATTCACTCTTGTAGTATGAACATATGCTAGCTACAATGAATACTGAATCGAGTACACTGAATCTGGCGCCGAATATACTACAAAACAACCAATTAACACCATTCATGAACCCTTAAAAATACATTCAGCTAGCGAGTTCCACACACCATGTTAAGTACAAGACTTTTAGGATGATGTCTACCAACGGCCGTCAAGTAAAGCATAAAATACATTTCTGAACCATCATCTGCTTTTATTTTATACCTAAATTCTATCGGTTTCGGTCTTGGAGCATCTTCACGGATGCTATCCAAGTACACAAATGATGATATAATTTTTTATGTATTTGGATAGCTTCCATGAAGCTGATGGCTCAAATATGCGTTTTACACAGGAAGTATAAGACTTTACCAATAACATAGGACCAAACAACAACACCATAACCAGTACTGAGCGAACGTTCTGGGATGGAATGACGAGTTTTCTTGTGAGTAGTACCAGTTTGTCTCTTATAATGTAACAACTTCAAAAAACACAGCAGCAACGACTCTGTCATGCAACGACCACATCCCAGCCTTGGTTCTACATGAAGATAAAAAATTTTAATAACATCACACAACTACAGAACAGAAACCTTCTACCAGAACACTGCATGTGTCTTTACCTCTACGTGTGGATACAGAATAAGCGGCTTAGAACCAATGTTACCTCCCCTCCTCCCTCCCCTTCCACAATTTGGCAGTCATGCTATAACCTGTCGCTAATGGTCCACAAAAAACTATGTCCACTGCGGGTGCTCTGCTTTGGTCGGTGTCGGGCTGTCAATGACATATTGTTTCAGGTCTGCAGAAGTCTAACGTATTTGTGGGAAATGCCGATCCAGGAACAGCAGCGAAATACTTAGCTATTCATCACTGATGGGCCAAACACAATTTACCAGAAGAAGAAGAACCATTAGCATACTATGGCCCTTGGCTACATCTCCCCGCACCAAATGCCGTCGGTTACATCCGGCAGACTCACATACCCCCGCATCCTTTCTTAGCCTTTGAGCACTCAAAATTTGTTTCTGTGGTCTTATTGTGAATAATATGTCATGCATGTTGGTATTACATACATTTCAGACGCAAAAATATCGATACACAGCAGCAGAATTCACGCTTTCTATTTACACGCCAGGAAAAAAAGAATTACACACAACTGTAAGCTACAGTTCGCATTCCTCACTCCTCCTCGGTATTTAATATTAGCCAATTGAGTGGAACTACGAACTCAGCCGGCAGTACTTTTGTCGATGATGGATGAGCAAGCTGGAAGCTCTATAACGATGAATCTCGTGCATGTATTAACATCTGACACATTTCATGTAGATGTTTGTTATGTATTAAATCGATAAAACATCCTAAATGAATCGAAATATTCCGCTATTTTAGTGTGAAAACTAGCAACCACCTTGTTATTTGGGAACATGCATCTGAACAAAAGTGATACCTTTAATCTCCGAAAACATTCACTCTACCATAACATCCATTTTATAAGCTGTTGCGTCACGGAAATTTTCGGCGAATCACTTGTATCTAACTTCAACATAGCGACCAGCTATTAAAAAAAACACAGACGGGTCCACGAGAACAAGATGCAACTGAATTCTTTCAGTTTTATGGAGAAGTTGCATAGTTGAGAGCGTTCGTCATGTTCAAAATTAATGTGTGTGGATGTCCTGTAAATCAGATGTTGTGGACGTGGGGATTACATGAATTTCAGACTCATTAAATATCAGTACAGTACAGTATCTTTCACTCTATCTATTTAAATGTCGGAAAAAAACACGCTCACCTATACTTTCAACAGCAATCTACAATTCAGCTCTCTCTCTCTCTCTCTCCTCATTATTTTGTAACAAGTGACGGAATGAAACTACGAACTATAAAAACTTCACTAGAATCACCTGGTAGAGAACTCGATAAGATTTTACCTTGTCTCGTTTTTCCGATATATCGAAAATAAATGCCGATCCCACATTAACATTGAGTGTATGTTGTCATGAAGTATACACGGTGGACCAGGTGGTCAGTGATCGAAGTCGCTTCCCTACGCCTGTGTAACGTATGTTTAGCTACACTGGAAGCATAACATATCTCTCAGACTATCCGTCACTACAGAGAGTTCCTGTGTTGTAGTTTTGTAAGTAGTTTGATACATTTATATTTTCTGTAACACAGCGGGGTGAAAATAAAAGATAGGGCAGGTGCTTTTCATTGACAAAAATGTGGAAGACATTGTAACATCCCCTTAGAAAAATTATAAAGTACTGTTCTGATAAACCTCTTACGTTATTTGATTTTCAAACAGCTGAGCAAAAATGAACGTACTCAGACATTTCTCTCTTTACTTACTCTGATCAACAGTAAATTGACACACAATATTTATTTAGCGCAACGCAATCTGACTTTCAATAATCGCTACAAAAGAAAGGCCCTGACTAACAATAACCTATACCTTTCATGAATCACTTACCTCACAAAAATCTTCGTTACTCGAACTACTGCAATACAGCGAGCGCCACTACTGCCAGATAAATAAAAGATTCACATTACTGAAGGCACTAACTACTGATAGGCATAGTTAGCAAATGAAAGGTTTTGATAGAGAACCAACAATGTATTTACCTAAAGAGTTCAAATTCATAATATATGTATATCAGTTCATGACATCCGGTCTTACAAATTTCGTTTTTCTGACGGACATAAGTCCAGATCGTCCGCTCTGAAAACTCTGCCATCTCTCTCCCCACATCCACCACTGCTGGCGACTCACCTACTTTCTGTTCACATCCAACAGCCCAACAATACAGTAGCAAATATTGCAACATTGTAAACCAGCCACAGACTGTACACAGCACATTCAGTGATTTTCATACAGAGCACTAAGTGGAGTAACCAACATAAAAGAACTAAACAGCCTACTTACAGCATGTAATGAAACTGGAAGAGTTTGCAGCATTGTGGAGTGTTCACAAACAGCTGTCGAAAGCTGACCTCTAGATTTAATCCCATGTTCCACAGTAATAGGAAACCATCTCTTTGTTCCATTTTCGAAGAGACCAAGAACACTGATTCCACACACAGCACTCAGGTACGTGTTTACTGTTTCGGTGCCTTAGGTGGTGATCATCTTGGCCTCCAAAACTTTGAACACTGTCTCATTCATTTTGGCTTACAATGCATAGCCGTTTGTTGCCACAGGGTGTAATCTGCAGGACTCAAACACATAGAGCACAGACACAGAAGGTATTCATCATTCTTTGTCAACTGAACCAGTGGAAAAAATGAGTGATTTTCATACGCATATGCTGGCTTGTAAGTACCCCCCCCCCTCCTATTTGCTGTATTTTCCTCAGTTCCATGTATGTCCCGTAAATTTTCGCAATGTTCCCAGATTCTCCGTAATTTACATGTACTTTACCGAACTTTCTATAGTTTACAATGAATAACCGCATATGGAACAAAGGGGGCAGGGAGGGTGGAATATTCTGCAGACTTAAACCCATAGAGAACAGGTAGTATGTCATATCACTGTCAATCACACCAGTGGAGGAATGGAATGATTTTCGTGTACCCAGGCGAACATGGAAGTACATTCATTTTCTTCGTACTTTCCCCGTTTTTATGCATTTTTCATCATTTTTTGCAATTTCTCCAGATTTTCCATAATTTCAGTGCATTTTACCCAATTACTCGAGTTTCAACCAGTTCTGTCAACAACCTGTCACGACAACGAAATTACTAACGTGCATATGATATTGATTAAAATAATACAATGAGCAATATCTCTCATGCAAACTGCTAAACGCGGGAATGTTCTGTATGTCAGTGATACAAAAGACACGATTGTACAGGAAAGTCAGACCTCATTGCAATCGTGTTTGTGCTTGCAAATCTGTAACAGCTACTTCAGTGGCTTTCTTGAGACGATCTGGCACTTAAATATCATTCAGGGCTACCGGAAATGCTAGCCTCATTTAGCGATCTAAACCCCAACAGCAGCAGATTACAGAGTACCTGACAGCTCAACACAAAAGTTTTGTCTCAAGTACAGATAGTGTTGAGGATCAGTGGACAAAGTTCAAAACCATCGTACAATATGTGTTAGATGAGTATGTGCCAAGCAAGATCGTAAGAGATGGAAAAGAGCCACCGTGGTACAACAACAGAGTTAGGAAACTGCTGCGGAAGCAAAGGGAACTTCACAGCGAACATAAACATAGTCAAAGCCTTGGAGACAAACAAAAATTACGCGAAGCGAAATGTAGAGTAAGGAGGGCTATGCGAGAGGCGTTCAATGAATTCGAAAGTAAAGTTCTATGTACTGACTTGGCAGAAAATCCTAAGAAATTTTGATCTTATGTCAAAGCTGTAGGTGGAACAAAACCAAATATCTAGACACTCTGTGACCAAAATTGTACTGAAACAGAGGATGACAGACTAAAGGCCGAAATACTAAATGTCTTTTTCCAAAGCTGTTTCACAGAGGAAGACTGCACTGTAGTTCCTTCTCTAGATTGTCGCACAGATGACAAAATGGTAGATGTCGAAATAGACGACAGAGGGATAGAGAAAGAATTAAAATCGCTCAAAAGATGAAAGGCCGCTGGACCCGATGGGATACCAGTTCGATTTTACACAGAGTACGCGAAGGAACTTGCCCCCCTTCTTGCAGCGGTGTACCGTAGGTCTCTATAAGAGCGTAGCATTCCATAGGATTGGAAAAGGGCACAGGTCATCCCCGTTTTCAAGAAGGGACGTCGAACAGATGTGCAGAACTATAGACCTATATCTCTAGCGTCGATCAGTTGTAGAATTTTGGAACACGTATTATGTTCGAGTGTAATGACTTTTCTGGAGACTAGAAATCTACATCTACATCTACATTCATACTCCGCAAGCCACCCAACGGTGTGTGGCGGAGGGCACTTTACGTGCCACTGTCATTACCTCCCTTTCCTGTTCCAGTCGCGTATGGTTCGCGGGAAGAACGACTGTCTGAAAGCCTCCGTGCGCGCTCTAATCTCTCTAATTTTACATTCGTGATCTCCTCGGGAGGTATAAGTAGGGGGAAGCAATATACTCGATACCTCATCCAGAAACGCACCCTCTCGAAACCTGGCGAGCAAGCTACACCGCGATGCAGAGCGCCTCTCTTGCAGAGTCTGCCACTTGAGTTTATTAAACATCTCCGTAACGCTATCACGGTTACCAAATAACCCTGTGACGAAACGCGCCGCTCTTCTTTGGATCTTCTCTATCTCCTCCGTCAACCCGATCTGGTACGGATCCCACACTGATGAGCAATACTCAAGTATAGGTCGAACGAGTGTTTTGTAAGCCACCTCCTTTGTTGCTGGACTACATTTTCTAAGCACTCTCCCAATGAATCTCAACCTGGTACCCGCCTTAGCAACAATTAATTTTATATGATCATTCCACTTCAAATCGTTCCGCACGCATACTCCCAGATATTTTACAGAAGTAACTGCTACCAGTGTTTGTTCCGCTATCATATAATCATACAATAAAGGATCCTTCTTTCTATGTATTCGCAATACATTACATTTATCTATGTTAAGGGACAGTTGCCACTCCCTGCACCAAGTGCCTATCCGCTGCAGATCTTCCTGCATTTCGCTACAATTTTCTAATGCTGCAACTTCTCTGTATACTACAGCATCATCTGCGAAAAGCCGCATGGAACTTCCGACACTATCTACTAGGTCATTTATATATATTGTGAAAAGCAATGGTCCCATAACACTCCCCTGTGGCACGCCAGAGGTTACCTTAACGTCTGTAGACGTCTCTCCATTGATAACAACATGCTGTGTTCTGTTTGCTAAAAAATCTTCAATCCAGCCACACAGCTGGTCTGATATTCCGTAGGCTCTTACTTTGTTTATCAGGCGACAGTGCGGAACTGTATCGAACGCCTTCCGGAAGTCAAGAAAAATAGCATCTACCTGGGAGCCTGTATCTAATATTTTCTGGGTCTCATCAACAAATAACGCGAGTTGGGTCTCACACGATCGCTGTTTCCGGAATCCATGTTGATTCCTACATAGTAGATTCTGGGTTTCCAAAAACGACATGATACTCGAGCAAAAAACATGTTCTAAAATTCTACAACAGATCGACGTCAGAGATATAGGTCTATAGTTTTGCGCATCTGCTCGACGACCCTTCTTGAAGACTGGGACTACCTGTGCTCTTTTCCAATCATTTGGAACCCTCCGTTCCTCTAGAGACTTGCGGTACACGGCTGTTAGAAGGGGGCAAGTACTTTCGCGTACTCTGTGTAGAATCGAATTGGTATCCCGTCAGGTCCAGTGGACTTTCCTCTGTTGAGTGATTCCAGTTGCTTTTCTATTCCATGGACACTTATTTCGATGTCAGCCATTTTTTCGTTTGTGCGAGGATTTAGAGAAGGAACTGCAGTGCGGTCTTCCTCTGTGAAACAGCTTTGGAAAAAGGTGTTTAGTATTTCAGCTTTACGCGCGTCATCCTCTGTTTCAATGCCATCATCATCCCGGAGTGTCTGGATATGCTGTTTCGAGCCACTTACTGATTTAACGTAAGACCAGAACTTCCTAGGATTTTCTGTCAAGTCTGTACATAGAATTTTACTTTCGAATTCACTGAACGCTTCTCGCATAGCCCTCCTTACGCTAACTTTGACATCGCTTAGCTTCTGTTTGTCTGAGAGGTTTTGGCTGCGTTTAAACTTGGAGTGAAGCTCTCTTTGCTTTCGCAGTAGTTTCCTAACTTTGTTGTTGTACCACGGTGGGTTTTTCCCGTCCCTCACAGTTTTACTCGGCACGTACCTGTCTAAAACGCATTTTACGATTGCCTTGAACTTTTTCCATAAACACTCAACATTGTCAGTGTCGGAACAGAAATTTTCGCTTTGATCTGTTAGGTAGTCTGAAATCTGCCTTCTATTACTCTTGCTGAACAGATAAACCTTCCTCCCTTTTTTTATATTCCTATTAACTTCCATATTCAGGGATGCTACAACGGCCTTATGATCACTGATTCCCTGTTCTGCACTTACAGAGTCGAAAAGTTCGGGTCTGTTTGTTATCAGTAGGTCCAAGATGTTATCTCCACGAGTCGGTTCTCTGTTTAATTGCTCGAGGTAATTTTCGGATAGTGCACTCAGTATAATGTCACTCGATGCTCTGTCCCTACCACCCGTCCTAAACATCTGAGTGTCCCAGTCTATATCTGGTAAATTGAAATCTCCACCTAAGACTATAACATGGTGAGGAAATTTATGCGAAATGTATTCCAAATTTTCTCTCAGTTGTTCTGCCACTAACGCTGCTGAGTCGGGAGGTCGGTAAAAGGAGCCAATTATTAACCCAGCTCTGTTATTGAGTGTAACCTCCACCCATAATAATTCACAGGAACTATCCACTTCTACTTCACTACAGGATAAACTACTACTAACAGCGACGAACACTCCACCACCGGTTGCATGCAATCTATCCTTCCTAAACACCGTCTGTACCTCTGTAAAAATTTCGGCAGAATTTATCTCTGGCTTAAGCCAGCTCTCTGTACTTATAACGATTTCAGCTTCGGTGCTTTCTATCAGCGCTTGAAGTTCCGGTACTTTACCAACGCAGCTTCGACAGTTTACAATTACAATACCGATTGCTGCTTGGTCCCCGCATGTCCTGACTTTGCTCCGCACCCTTTGAGGCTGTTGCCCTTTCTGTACTTTCCCGAGGCCATCTAACCTAAAAAACCGCCCAGTCCACGTCACACAACCCCTGCTACCCGTGTAGCCGCTTGCTGCGTGTAGTGGACTCCTGACCTATCCAGCGGAACCCGAAACCCCACCACCCTATGGCGCAAGTCGAGGAATCTGCAGCCCACATGGTCGCAGAACCGTCTCAGCCTCTGATTCAGACCCTCCACTCGGCTCTGTACCAAAGGTCCGCAGTCAGTCCTGTCGACGATGCTGCAGATGGTGAGCTCTGCTTTCATCCCGCTAGCGAGACTGGCAGTCTTCACCAAATCAGATAGCCGTCGGAAGCCAGAGAGGTTTTCCTCCGATCCATAGCGACACACATCATTGGTGCCGACATGAGCGACCACCTGCAGATGGGTGCACCCTGTACCCTTCATGATATCCGGAAGGACCCTTTCCACATCTGGAATGACTCCCCCCGGTATGCACACGGAGTGCACATTGGTTTTCTTCCCCTCTCTTGCTGCCATTTCCCTAAGGGGCCCCATTACACGCCTGACGTTGGAGCTCCCAACTACCAGTAAGCCCACCCTCTGCGACCGCCCGGTTCTTGCAGACTGAGGGGCAACCTCTGGAACAGGACAAGCAGCCATGTCAGGCCGAAGATCAGTATCAGCCTGAGACAGAACCTGAAACCGGTTCGTCAGACAAACCGGAGAGGCCTTCCGTTCAGCCCTCCGGAATGTCTTTCGCCCCCTGCTACACCTTGAGACTACCTCCCACTCTACCACAGGTGAGGAATCAGCCTCAATGCGGGCAGTATCCCGGGCAACCACAGTCTTAGTCCGATCGAGGGATGCGTGGGACGAGCTGGCCGTCCCCGACAAACCCCCATCCGGACCCCCACAGTGATGCCCATTGGCAACAGCCTCAAGCTGTGTGACCGAAGCCAACACTGCCTGAAGCTGGGAGCGAAGGGATGCCAACTCAGCCTGCATCCGAACACAGCAGTTGCAGTCCCTATCCATGCTAAAATCTGTTTTGCAAAGAACGTCTGAACTAATCTACAGAGAGCGCAAACAAATCGACAAAATTTAAACGGTTATTAAAATACAAGATTGCCTAGTAAATGCAGTAATGCTGCTACTTGCGCACTGCTGACACACTGCTCGGCAGCGGAAGGAGACTACGCGATTTTACACTATTCAGGTACTAAAACGCGATGCTACAACTTGCAAATACTATAATACGCCCGAAATTTATGTATCAAACAATGCAAGTACCAAAAACACTCAAAGAAATTAAGAATTAAACTATGTAAGAAATGAGTGAGCTAGGAGTATACGACTTGCTGCTGCAGCTGCTTATCCAACGGCGGCAGGGAGCACACTCCGTAGGAATCAGAATGGGTTTCTAAAAAGACGGTCGTGTTCAACCCAGCTCGCGCTATTCGTCCATGAGACTCAGAGGGCCATAGACGCGGGTTCACATGTAGATGCCGTGTTTCTTGACTTCCGCAAGGTGTTCGATACAGTTCCCCACAGTCGTTTAATGAACGAAGTAAGAGCATATGGACTATCAGACCAATTGTGTGATTGGATTGAAGAGTTCCTAGATAACAGAACGCAGCATGTCATTCTCAATGGAGAGAAGTCTTCTGAAGTACGAGTGATTCAGGTGTGCCTCAGGGGAGTGTCATAGGACCGTTGCCATTCACAATATACATAAATGACCTTGTGGATGACATCTGAAGTTCACTGAGGCTTTTTGCGGATGATGCTGTGGTGTATCGAGAGGTTGTAACAATGGAAAAGTGCACTGAAATACAGGCGGATCTGCAGCGAATTGACGCATGGTGCAGGGAATGGCAAATGAATCTCAATGTAGACAAGTGTAATGTGCTGCGAATACATAGAAAGATAGATCCCTTATCATTTAGCTACAATATAGCAGGTCAGCAACTGGAAGCAGTTAATTCCATAAATTATCTGGGAGTACGCATTAGGAGTGATTTATAATGGAATGATCATATAAAGTTGATCGTCGGTAAAGCAGATGCCAGACTGATTCATTGGAAGAATCCTAAGGAAATGCAATTCGAAAACAAAGGAAGTAGGTTCCAGATAGGGTTGATAGAAGAGATAGAGAAAATCCAACGGAGAGCAGCGCGCTTCGTTACAGGATCATTTAGTTATCGCGAAAGCGTTACGGAGATGATAGATAAACTGCAGTGGAAGACTCTGCAGGAGAGACGCTCAGTAGGTCGGTACGGGCTTTTGTTAAAGTTTCGAGAACATACCTTCACTGAAGAGTCAAGCAGTATATTGCTCCCTCCTACGTATATCTCGCGAAGAGACCATGAGGATAAAATCAGAGAGATTAGAGCCCACACAGAAGCATACCGACAATCCTTCTTACCACGAACAATACGAGACTGGAATAGAAGGGAGAACCGGTAGAGGTATTCAGGGTACCCTCCGCCACACACCGTCAGGTGGCTTGCGGAGTATGGATGTAGATGTAGATGAACATCTTTTGACCCAGTCCACATGACTACAACACACTACCTCTTTTAAGGAACATTTATTTCTGTGGCTTGGGTACAATGAGAGTATTTGCCTAATGTTTGGTAATATTGCTCATGTGCTGGGATATATGGCAGTCTTGTCTTGACACCATGTCTCTGTAATGCACCTCTCTCCCACTGTTAAGAAAGATGTATATATATCATTAGTCCACTTTCACCCCAGAACACACAATTATCTTGATTTTGGCCAGTACTCCAACACATACCCAGTTCAGATTACCTTTCACTTCAGTTACTAATACTCCCCCCGTCGTAACCATGCTCAAAAACGTGTGTAAGCACTGCTCGTACATCTGCTGTTGCCTACTCTTTTAGCAGTTATAGTTATCTTCGCCATGTAACCCAGTTCTCGTTTCATGACTTCGATTTCGATTATCTCTAGTTTTGTTTTGTTTTTTTTTTTTTTTTTTTGTTCTTATAGAGGAGTAATTTCTTTAATACGGAATGGTTTAATTCTGTTTGATACATTGGTTCCTTCACTTACTATTTGTGGGAAGAAAACATTGTTTACGACAAACAGCTGCAATTCGGCTACATCTATATTCGATGGTATGGCGCAGAATACTGTCCAGGATTGGCGGAAATATGAGTATGTTCCGCCTATGTTACTATAGCACCTCTTTGTAAGAGTTACACCGTCGTTGTTACGAATCGCCACAAGGTGGGTAATTAGAACTGAATGCAGACAGAGCATAATTTATTATTACCTATTCTCCGTCTTGAATGTCTAGGAGGTTGGCATTGTATCAAAACGTTCCCAAACAACATCAGAATGTCTATAAAAATACGAGGGGCGTTTGAAAAGCCCGTGCAAAGTCCAAGAGATGGCATCACCGGCTCATATCGAGGTCACTTTTAGTTAGTAGAATCTTTGCAAAGAACGCACACCAAGTTTGAGCCGTATTGGTCTATTTATTTTTATTTGGCATTAGTGTGCATCAAGGAAGTCGAGTGATGTCAAAAAATGGACGAAAAAGAACTTCGTGTGGTGATTGAACATTACTTTATGAAACGCAAACTGCCTCAGGAGACTAAAGATAAGCCTGATAAACATCACGGTGACTCTGCACCTGTGATTAGAACAGTTTATAAGTGGTTTCAAAATTTTCGGAGTGGTCATATTGGCACAAGTGATGCTGAACGTTCTGGACGCCCAGTGCAGGTTACGACTCCAGAAATCATTGATAAAATCCATGATATGGTGATGGATGACAGAAGAGTTAAGATGCGTGAGATTGCTAGCGTTGTGGGAATCTCGAATGAACGGGTAATAATATTTTGCATTAACATTTGGACATGAGAAAGCTATCTGCAAGATGGGTTCCGCGATTTCTCATGCTTGACCAAAAGCTGAATCGTGTGAAGTGTTGCAGGGATGGTTTGCAGCAGTTCAGGAAGAATCCGCAGGAATTTAAGCGTTGTTTCATCACTGTGGATGAAACATGGATACATTACTATGCTCCTGAGACCAAACAACATTCTAAACAATGGGTTACCAAAGGAGAATCTGCACCAAAAGAGGCAAAGACTAGTCCTTCGGCCGGAAAGATTATGGCGACTGTCTTTTGGGTTTCGCAAAGGATAAACCTCATCGACTGTCTGGAAAAGGGTAAAACAATTACAGCTGCATATTATTCATCGTTATAGGACCGTTTGGAAACCGAGCTGCAAGAGAAACGCCGGCGATTGGACCGCAAAAAGTCCTTTTCCATCACTACAATGCACCAGCACCCACCTCAGCAGTTGTGGTCACAAAATTAATAGAAATTGGATTCCAACTCGTTTCATATCCCCCCCCCCCCCCTATTCTCCAGATTTAGCTCAGTCAGACTCCTAGTTGTTCCCTAATTTGAAGAAATGGCTGGCGGGAAAAAGATTTTACTCAAACGAGGAGGTGATTGCAGAACTAATAGCTATTTTGCAGACTTGCACAGTTCCTACTATTCGGAATGGATCAACAAATTAGTACAGCGTTGGACGAAGTGTATAAGTCTAAAAGGAGACTACGTCTAAAAATAAAAAATGTTTACCCCAAGCAAGTAAGTAGTTTTAATTTTTGCATGGACTTTTCAAACACCCCTCGTACATCCAAACTGTAATAAGCTGTTTCTGCAACCACAACATCCATTATCAAAACTCTCAGCTCCTCCACCACTACAAGAACCCCAACACTGACTTGGCTTCTTACCGGTGCAGGTGAAAACTTTAACAGGTCTTCCATACGTCTGTGGATACGACACAGATCACAAACCCATACATGCAGTACGATAGATGCAAGCCCAAGCAGTTGTTCTGTGAACTGGCGCATTTTCACTAAACTCTGAGTATAAATATAGATATCCAGCAAGAACACGTCATAATAGAGTTTTTCTTATTTTGGGACATTCTCCCATACTTTCGATATTTATCCATTTGTATGTACACTTATCTCTTATTGGATGCGGCTTGCTATTTCTGTTTACCCCATCCAACTCCGATACATAGCCCACAATTCACTCACGGTATCGACAAACTATAGCAAAGACACACAGGGCTGTAAATGGATTCTTTATGTACGTGACTACTCTGCTATTCACAATAAAGTGCCTGGCAGAGGGTTCAATGAACCACCTTCAAGCAGTCTATCTACCGTTCCACTCTCGTACGGCGCGCGGGAAAAACGAGCACTTAAATTATTCTGTGCGAGCCTTCATTTCTATTATTTTATCGTGATGAGCATTTCTCCCTATGTAGGTGAGTGCCAACAGAATGTTTTCGCGATTGGAGGAGAAAATTGGTGATTCAAATTTCGTGAGATGGTCCCGTCGCAACTAAACACGCCTTTGTTTTAATGATAGCCACTCCCATTCAGGTTTCATGTCTTTGGCACTGTCTCCCCTACTTCGCGATAATATAAAACGACCTGCCCGTCTTTGCACATTCTCGATGTCTTCCGTCAACCCCATCTGATGAGGATCCCACGCAGCACTGCTGTACTCCAGAATAGGGTGGACAAGCATGGTGTAAGCAGTCTCTTTAGTAGACCTGTTGCACCTTCTAAGTGTTCTGCCAATGCGGTACCCACAACATTATCTATGTGATCGTTCCAATATAGGGTATTTGTGGTTGTAATCCCTAAGTATTTAGTTGAATTTACAGCCTTCATATTTGTGTGACTTATCGCGTAATCGAAATTTAGCGGGTTTCCTTTAGTATTCGTGTGAATGACTTCACACTTTTATTTATTCAGGGTCAATTGCCAATTTCGCACCATACAGATGTCTTACCTAAACCATTTTCCAATTCGTTTTGGGCATCTGGTGACTTTACAAGACGGTAAATGACAGCATCATCTGTAACACAATCTAATAGGGCTACTTAGATTGTTTCATATGTCGTTAATATAGATCAGGAACAATAG
Organism: Schistocerca nitens; assembly: GCF_023898315.1. Lineage (NCBI taxonomy): Eukaryota > Metazoa > Arthropoda > Insecta > Orthoptera > Acrididae > Schistocerca > Schistocerca nitens. The sequence continues at coordinate 593,320,253 of NC_064618.1, read as the reverse complement.
AGGGCCTATAACATTTCCTTCGGGAACGCCGGATATTATTTCTGTTTTACTCGACGACTTTCCGTCCATTACTACAAACTGTGAACTTTCTGACAGGAAATCACGAACCCAGTCGCACAACTGAGGCGATATTTCATATGCACGCAGTTTGGTTAGAAAACGCTTGTGAGGAACGGTGTCGAAAGCCTGCAGTGAAGTAGGTTTGTTTACATTATTCTGTTGTAAACACATACATAACAGAGCACGGTTACTCTGTTTCGTGTGCTCGACCCCAGGCTAGGACCTCCCACACCCTCTCTCCCTCAGTCCACTGACACCTGAAGCATAGTCAGTCATCGTCACCTGCTGTGCATGCAGCTCGCGGGTAAGTACTAAGATGCATCCAAAATGTGGCTGCGCCAGCATTTTGCGTTTAGAAATATTTTATTAGACGGGTATGCCCAAGTATACTACTGTGTGCCGGTTAATTTTGATCCATGTGGATAATAATTCATGGATAATGTTTAGTATGGATCCACCCCACATGTGATCTGAGGTGTCGTATGAAAGGTAGATCCTCTTACTTCAGGTTCGATGTTGCAAGAATCATCTCGTAAAAAATTCGTGTAATTCGAATGAGCACGACATTTTATTTACAAGACTTCTACACACACTAATTTTGAACACGATGCACGCTCTCAACTGTGGCAATTTGCCCATCAAGCTGAAAGAAATCGGTTGCATGTATTCTCATAGAAACATGACTGTTTTATTACCACCGAGAATGTGTTTTATAATAGCTGGTCGCTTATAAAAGGTAATTTGACGTTAGATACAACTGATCCACTGAAAATTTGCGTCGCACAACAGCCGTGACATAGATGTTTCGATAAATTAAAAGTTTTCAGAGATTATAGTTTTCACTCTTACTGGGATAAACGTTCTAAAATATCAAGGATATTCGTGTTGATCGTTAGTTTTCCGACGAAAGATTTCGATTCGTTTATGATGCGTTATCGATTTTATATGCAGTATACATGTATACGAGATGTGCAATAGGTTAATACATGTTTTAGATGTGTAATTATAGGTCTCCGACCTCGGCAGTTTGCTCACCCATCATCGATAGTAGTATCGTAGTAGGAGTTCATAGTTTTACTCAGGTGAATGTCAGAAAATAACGAGAAAGGGTGGGCAGTGCGATTTGTAGCTTGCTGTCAGGTGCGCTGGAGAGTGTCAAAGTCTGAGACGGGTGTGTGTTCGACATGTGAATAAACCCAACATGAGTAACACATCTACATTAGAAATGGGCTCCGAACTATGTCCCTCCTACGTCAATGAAGATCTCACGTGCATGAGCCAATGCAGGGGCGGTTTCTTTAAAGTATATCAATCGCTCTGTGGACTCGATCAATAAGGTCTTCTGGTGACGGTACAGACATGCCATACACCATACTCTTCGTACTATGCAACAGGAAATAGTCTAGAAGTGTTATATATGGTGACCGTGTTGGCCATGGAACTGGTCCACCTCTACCAATCCACCGATTCAAGTAGGTGACGTTGCACCTCTACCAGTCCACTGAATGAGATATGTCACGTTGAGGTGATTCCGCATATCAACATCAAAGTGTGCTGGAGCTACTTGCGGTTGCAGCCACATGTCCATCCGAAGATTTAGTGACACTGCAGCCAACAGGGTAAGCAAAACGTCTGTAATATCTGTTAGGTAGAACGGTCCTGTTTTTAGGCAATGGGTATGGCCCACTTGTTTCGTCACTAATTAACCCGGCCCAGACTTTAATACGGACCCCGTGTTGGTGATTTTGAGTCACCTATACACCGGATTATTGTCCGCCCAAACATGCTTGTGCAGGTGTAAGATACACTCTAAGAAATGTACATTCATCCGTGAATATCACCAAGATCTGGAATTGTGGCTGGAGTATGCACTGTTGCTCATACCACTGCTCAGACTGTATCAGTCATGGGTAATACTCCTCCCAATAATGCCTGAGCTTTCTGCAGTTGGTATGGATGGAGCCATAGTTCATCAACAACACGCCACACGGCACTTGTACCCGTGTGTAGCACTATAATTTCTGGTGGTTCGGTCTTACTCGAACATTTACGGCACGTCCTCCTGCAAGCCTGAGTGGCCGAGCGTTTCTAGGCGCTTCAGTCTGGAACCGCGCGACCGCTACGGTCGCAGGTTCGAACCCTGCCTCGGGCACGTATGTGTGTGATGTCCTTAGGTTAGGTTAGGTTTAAGTTGTTCTAAGTTCTAGGGGACTGGTGACAACAGATGTTGAGTTCCATAGTGCTCAGAGCCATTTGAACCACGCCCTCCTCCAGCTGCAGTGCTCGAGTAGAGCAAGAATTACCGCCATCAGGTTTCGGTACCTACCACAGGACAAACAGTATACTGTGGATGATATTTGCAAGTGCCACTACTTTGATGTGAAATGGACAGGCCGAAAGTACCTATGTGCAACTTTTACGGCATCGTTGGGGCGTCTCTCGATGGCGTGAACGTGGAATGTTGTGAGATACATCTGTCTGGAAAACGTTCCCCATAGACTCTTGCAGAAGGTCCCCTACTGCAGTCCCCTTTGCCGCATGCAAGCACTATGTCGGTCATTTCTGGTTCATTTTGCACTGCTGTCTACAACTTTACTGTACTGGCAGACCACGTAAGATCCGCAGTACAGTGCGCACAAGGGCTGTGACGAGGAATCTAGCGGACGTTAACGAATGTTAGGAATGTTGTCAGGTTGAGGTCGTCCATCCTCAGTACACAGACGGCTAAAGGGCTGCATACCGTGCGTACTCAGACATCAAACGGAATCTGAACAAACCGTCAGAACCGTCAGTTCTCAGGCTCCGACGTTGTCCAGCGTGCAAGTGGTGGGTTTCTGGATATAGTTTTCCTTCCCGCACAATATACTAAGCGTTTTCGATATTGTTTTAGGACACTCTGAGACGATTCCATACGTAAATTAAATTAGATACAAATAAATGATGAGCAAAAGATAGTTACCAGCTGGGGTATCGGTTAATTTCATGCATTAGTTACCCACTATGGTACAGTGGCTAACTAAATGTATACCCACTATGGTACAATGGGTAAATAAACGTTTGAAAAATCTGCTGGACTAGATGATAACTATCTTCCAGTCATTATTTATTGGCTTCTAATTAAATTTATGTGTTAGTGCAATTCACCAATTTACTTAACACTGATGATCCTAAACATTATGAGCACCTGCTGAACAACATATAGGAACGTAATACGGCAATACACATCGTGGCATTTATTCTAAGTCGTTGGTGTGTTTCCAGGGATGTTAAACACCAAAGATCTGAGCACAGGTGTCGTAATTCCAGGAGCGGTGACTGTGCCACTTGTCAAAACCGATGTAGACGAATTTGGTGTCCAAAACCTCAACTAAAGGTGAATACCATTCTTCTAAAATCGCTATATCACGATTGTGACTGCGTGACAGGAATACTCATCGTGCTTCTCCGTCGGGAAAGACATCAAACATAAAGGGACGTAGTTGGCCTGCAGTAATGATCACACAGCCCCCAGCTGACATATTGCCTCAAGTAGCACAATACTTTCCCCACCACCTTCAGTCAATGGTTTGGTGAAAGTTTAGGGGACTCGTTACCCAAGATGATGATAACACATCCGGACACGACAATAGAACTAGTGTAAAAATGAAAAAGGGATTCATTTATCGTTTACATCGATCCACGGACCACTCTCGACCATCCAGTGCCAACTGCAGTAGTAATTGGCAATGTAACTGGATCAACATGGGAACATGTAGCGGTCGTCTGCTGCTGAGTCCAATGGTCAGCCACGTGCGCCGGACGGCGTGCTCAAAAACACATGTCCCAGCGCCAACATTGTCGTAATATCTTCCACACACTGCTACCTGCACTGTTTTATAGAGTGTTCAACACCAACCTTCCTTGTTCTGTGATGAGAAGTAGATGTAAAATACTTGTCGTCTACAACTGGTTTCACTGCTCTTCAATCACTTTCAAGTGATTCTCACGAGAGCAGCACACCAACAACAGACCTGGGTCGCCGTTTACGAGATGCTCTTTTCTACATGTCAGTTCATAGCAATCTGCATTTTTAAAAATCTCTTTGGTCATTAGACTTCCTCAGTAATGAGAATTATCGTCTTTAGAATTCTTTTCCATTCGTGTCACTTGCACTGAAATACTTTCCGTGCCGCCTCACATGCTCTGAAGTACACCAGGCGTCATGCAATCGCACGACGGACAGTCGTCATAATGTGTTAGTGTAGGTTCCTACAGTGCTAGTTGGGTCTATTCGAACTCTTTAATATTGTTTATTGACTATTTCTCTAAGTTAAACCTAAAAGCTGCAACAAATTATTTACTAAGTTAATTTTACGTAGAGTATTGTTCTTGAATTGTAGTAGTGCAGGTTTTTGTGAGGCTCATGATCCACACGTTGCACTCTTTCTGTTGGTTGTCCTATTTCTCTGTAGTTTCTTTGTAAGCGGCTGCGCAAATAGATCTCAGATGCACATATAACGGGCGGTATGTCGCATGTTCAGATAGCAGAACATAGCGACGCAGTGGCAGCTTGTCTCACGCAATCCTCGGCTCGACCCATCGCTGACATCTCTAAGCAACTGCGCCACTCCCACTCGTAACGAGTAGTCCATCATCCCACATGTTCATGCCCTTTTTTCTCAGCTTCAGCACTTTCAGCGCTTTAAGCGCCGCAAAGCGCATATCGGCAATTTCATACCTTCCGAATACATCGTAAGATAGTATCATGAGACATGAACAGAAGAGAAATCTGAGTCAAGCCTTACTGTCGTGTCCTGATGCTGGGCAAAGGGAAGTTAGGGGGGTTTTTGACAGTCAGCTGTTTGCGAGTGATTAGGAGAAAATGCAAAAAGACAAATTCCCAGTGAAGGCAGGATGATGACTTGGATCAGTGCCAACACTGTTTCATGGTATCTACGAGGTATGCGGATTTTGGGACTCTAATTCTAAACGTTAGAAAAAGCAAAGGAGGCAATTGGTTGAACAATACAAGTCAGTGTCTGAAGCCACGGCGGGGGTCGGATGCTAACAGGAGTCGCGAACACTGTCAGCACGTTAAGTAAAAACTTGAGAGGAGCACTACAGGTGAGAAAAACAGGCATGTAACAGCTTACCGAGGCTGGCCACGGGCGACACGGTATCGGTGCCCCAGCGATCTCAATCGGAACTTTCTATGAATTGCTTTTTAAAGAATCGTGACGGCGCACTATTCCTCCCTTTCAATAGCTGACCCACCAATCCACCGGCACTTAACAAGCTTTGGCCAATCTGGTGAGTCGTTCTGAACCTATAGAACGCCTCTGGCAAACCACATTTAGATTCCTCCCCTACTCCTACTCGGTAGGTAGGGATGCTTCTGGATTTTAGATTAACAAACTCTAAGTTTGCTATCAACAACGTCCAGTTGAAAGTTAAACGGCACTGTCACTGCTATTACGGCAAGCAACAACAGTTTTGTCACTTGGCCGGCTCTCCACCCTTCTGCGGGTGGGGACTACTGTAGTACTCTAACCTGTGTAAACCCTTTTACGTTGCAGTTCTCAGGAGCAAGTATCAAGCTTGCTGCCTCTGCTAAGACTTGCCTTTTCGTATCAGTCTTCTACAGTGACGCCTTACTATGGCGTCTAGGTGGTGGATGAAGTTACCAGTTAATTCTCTGAACTGAAACTTCCACCCTGGGACAACTGCACAGAGCGTCAGCTATTTTCACGGCTCCAGTGTTACTATTTATCTCCAGTAACCTAAACGATATAACATTTTTCCTGCTCTCCATACTGAGTCTCTGATTTCCTACCTTGGAGTGCCCTTGACGGCTCCAAATAACCTTAAGATAGGTTAGGTTAGTGTTTAACGTCCCGTCGACAACGAGGTCATTAGAGACGGAGCGCAAGCTCGGGTTAGGGAAGGATTGGGAAGGAAATCGGCCGTGCCCTTTTAAAGGAACCATCCCGGCATTTGCCTGAAACGATTTAGGGAAATCACGGAAAACCTAAATCAGGATGGCTGGAGACGGAATTGAACCGTCGTCCTCCCGAATGCGAGTCCAGTGTGCTAGTAACCTTAAGCATAACAACGTACAAGTTATTACATTGTCAAATCAAAAATGGTTCAAATGGCTCTGAGCACTATGCGACTTAACTTCTGAGGTAATCAGTCACCTAGAACTTAGAACTAATTAAACCTAACTAACCTAAGGACATCACACATCCATGCCCGAGACAGGATTCGAACCTGCGACCGTAGCGGTCGCTCGGCTCCAGACTGTAGCGCCTAGAACGGCACGGCCACTCCGGCCGGCATTATATTGTCAATAAATGACATTATTTTCATTCGACAACTGCTTTATATTACAACAAAGTCTTACCTGTACATATCTACCTAAATTCTTGCATGAGGTACAACGACACACCTGTTGATAATGACATTATCCCTATGTTCATAGTTCATTCGTAGGCCAGAAAGAAATACAAGCCGTATTTTCTCCATTGAACCTCCAGAAACTGACTTCCCACGCATCTGTCCGCAAGTACACTGGTATGCCAAAACATCGTGACCACTGCCCACCGCAATGTTGGATGTCGCCAGGTGGCTTTGCGTTAACATGACACGATAAGAAAGGTATATAATCGCACCAATGATTAATGGGGAATCATTCTACATACGACACGGGCAGAAAATTGGAGAACCTATCTACATAAGTGACCCTGACAAAGCTGATATTATTACTACCCAGAGCCCATGAACGAGTATCTGGAAAACGGAGTAACTGGTCGAATGTTCACGTGCTACCGTAGTGAGCGTCTATGGAAAGTGGTAGTACGACAGTGAAACTGTCCTCGACTCTTCACAGAAACTGGGATTCAGCGGCTGGCCTGCTCTGTAAAGCAAAATATGTAGCGATGTTAGGCGTCTCTACCGAAGGAGTCCAATGCAGGTGCGCGCGTAAGTGTTTCGGAGCACACCGTTAATCGTACATTGTTGAACATGGGGCTCTGGAGGAGTCGACCCTTATGTGTTCCCACGCTGGTCCAATGACACTGTAAATTACGATTGCAGTGGCCACTGGATCATCGAGATTGGACTGTGGATCAAAGGAAACGCATCACCTAGACCGATGAATATATTTTTGCTACATCACGTCGATGGTCGTCCTCAAATTCTCTCATCGAAGAGAATGGCAGTTCGAAACGTGCAACTCACCAGCGTCTCAGGCTGGTGGGAGCTGTACTATGCTACTGGAGATATTCTGCCTCACCCACATAGAAGCTGTGAGAGTAATCGAAGAGAAGCTGGCAGCTAGGGGCCACCTACGCAGTTTCATGCCTAATGTCTTCCCCAATGGTGATTTCATGTTAGAGCAGGATAATTGTCCATGTTTTAAAGCCAGAACAGTGCTACAGTGCTTTGAGGAAGATGATAACGAAGTCACATTGATATCTTGGCCACCGAATTCGAATGATATGAATCCAGTGGAGCCCATCTTGGCCACTATCAGACGCCAAAGTCGCGCCCACAAATCAGCAGCCCGTTGTTTATGGACATTACATGATTTATGCGTATAAATCTGGTACCACACATCTCCATAACCTACCGACTAACTGTCGGAGCAATGATACGTAGAATCATTGATGTATTGCGTTCCAGAGATAGCCCGCCCTGTCCTGGTGGCATCATGTGAGAATCTAGCTCGATGTAGGGCACTGATGACATAAGGGCAAGACGTCAAGACTTTACATGCGAGCGCCATGGACCTTTATTCGTTATCCTATGTGACTGCACTTCGATGACATTCTCTCCCGTCCATCAGGTGATAGTCCAACTTGCTAAAGTGATATTTTGATTGCTCGACCCGTATTTGTGGCACTACGTTAAGTACCAGGTACGTCGTAAAGATTGTCCATTTTGTGCTATGTGGCTGAGCACCCTACCGTAGAACCGTAGACCGAGATCCACGATGTCAGCGAGAAACTCAAATTGTCAATGTCAACAAAATTCGCCAACAGCCGTGTACTTTAAGATATTGTTTTATTTTATTGTGAAGGCTACCGGTTTCTGTATTTCTTTGTGTCATCTTCAGGCCCCATACGCATCAATCCAAATAAATAAACTTGTCGTCTAGCGCCATAAATCACTGACTATCGTTATACAATCGTTATAATATTCACAATATCCAGTGATTTGTGGCTCTACACGACAAGTTCGTTTGTTTGGATAGATGCGCATGGGGCCTGAAGATGGCATAATTAAATGCCGAAACTGGTAGCCTTCACAACAACATAAAATAATATCTTAAAGTACACGGCTGTTGGTGAATTTTTTTGACATTGACAATCACTTAACCAGCCGATGGAATACTCTCACAGTTCTTAAAAGTAGCCCCTTAAGTTCAGTAGCTACTGCTCCGACGTGGACGTCAAAATGTTTAAATTTAAGACGATCTTTGTGGTCACGTACGATCTTGGCAAGCACCTGGGCGTTGATCACTCCTTGTTGTTGATCCTTCGATGTAGATCACAAGGCGTACGATAGATAAGTGGATTCCAATCATACCTTGTCATTCAGTTTTAATTTCTTCTCCTATAAATCGTTGCACTTCAAATGCCCTCTGTCGTACAAATTAATTATTGAAGCTAATCTTGAGGGTTGACTCTCGATAGGAATGAGTCAGTCTACGCTGAACGTGCAGGCACTGCAAGGGAGTAAACAACTGCAGGAACGACGTAAACAGACGACTGACCACCTGAATTACCCCAACCCCGCACCCATAGCTCTACTTCCAACAGTGGGTCTCCTACCTTAGAGGAGAGCTTGTGTGGTGTTTTGTAGGTATAACTCTAAGTACTGACGAAAGTAATGCTGTGAAGACGGATTTTTCGTCGTGCTTTCAGTAGCTCAGTTGTTTCGGTAATATGTTAAAAACTCTACTTGAAAGAATGGGCATTGGTTAATAGAAAAAAGAAGACTGTGTTAACAGTGATGTATTGTAGTTACCTTACGGATATTATTTAAATTTTTACTGTAATGTTTTGGTGTGTGCTTTTATGCAGTGTCCGATTTCTAACCCGGCACCCAGGACGATCTGATTTCTAATTATTTTTATTACTAAAGCCACCCCTAAATCACGAGTGGGTCCCGCTAACTGATAGCGCGGGGTTATGGAAAACAAGAGAGACCTGCGATAGCAGTAATATATGTATAAGACATTTCCGTCTCCATTTTTATGTGTGTGTGTGTGTGTGGGTGGGGGGGACGGGGGTGGGGGGGAGGGTGTATGTGTGCATCTGCGAAAGCTGGCTAATGTGTACATGCACTGCAGTCCCAACGACCTAGCTACACTTGGCACAAGGCCAAAGAGTAAGGCTCCTGCAGTACCCTTATCTCATAAGGAGCGCCCAGTGCCACTAAAACTACTTAATCGTACAATAAATAGTACCAAGTTTAAAAAGCTATAGTTTAATTGTTATATCTAGACAAACCGCCAATTTAATTCGCAGCTACAACTCGTCATGCAGAATGGAGGTAATGAATGTTTTGACTAATGTATGAGGTACGAGATTACATAGCTGCAGATGAAATACTCTTGAGCCGTGCCACTGTATGTTGGCAGCACCTGCTCTCAGTCAGAGTGACAATGTGGGTGGCTGTTAATTGTCTGCGGGCACCTCGGTGTGGCGCGGCGTCACCAGGGGGCAGTGTAGGTAGGCAGCCCCGCAGTGCGCCAGGCGGACGGAGCTCCGCTGACAGATATATTACTCGTCAGGGGCCGGCGACAGTTAATTTGCATCGCTGCCGCCGTCGCGGACGCCGCTGCCGCCTCCGCCGCGACGTGCCGAGCCGGCGGTAGCGCGAGTCAGTCCCACTGCGGAGTCACTACTTAAAGAGGACAGGGCGCCTAGCCACTCTCCATTATTCTCACGGACGTGACAGCAAAAACCACGGAGAACCTCTTACGGAAGGCCGACGAAAATAATTGGCCAGAAGGGAAAAGTATAGAGCGATAGCTGTTGCATTCAGGCTATGATTATTTATCGACCTGTAATGAACTTCAGAAGATTGCAAAGAAAGTTGACCATGTTTATGAAGACGATCAGTCTGCCTTTAGGAAGGGCAAGGCATAGAGAGGCAGTTTTGACACTGTGTTTGTTAATGGAAGTAAGGCTAAAGGATCTGTGCATACAGAAAATGAGTTCAACGAAATGCAGTGGTTCAAAATGTTTGAAATTGGTGTAAGCTATAGGGAAAGACGGTTAATACGATATGCAACACGAGCAAAACCCAAGAGGAACAGTAGGGCTGGAGGACTAAGAACGAAGTGCTCGGTTTAAAAAGGGTTAAGACAGGGATGCAGCGAGTGCATACATCGAAGCCGCAATGACGGAAGTAAAAGAGAGGATCAGGTGTGGGATAAAAATTAAGGGTGTAAGATTAGCAGTGAAAAGAATCAGTTCTGGCATTACTGCCCTCAGTTCAAGTCAGGAAGAATTAATACTTCTGTAGAATGCAATTAACAGTCTAATGAGAAAACAATATGGACTGAGGGGAGACCGAGAAAAGACAAAAAAAATGTTCAAATGTGTGGGTGCTGCTGCTACTGTCACAAGTTCGAATTCTGCATCGGCCGTGGATATGTGTGATGTCCTTAGGTCAGTTTGGTTTAAGTAGTTCTAAGTCTAGGGGACTGATGACCTCAGATGTTAAGTCTCATAGTACTTAGATCCATTTGAACCATTTTTTTCCCTAAGGGACAAAACTGCTGAGGTCAGCGGTCCTTAGGTTTACACGCTACTTAAACCATCTTGAACTAACGTATGCTGAGAACAACATACACGCCCATGCACGAGGGAGGATTCGAACCTCCGGCGGGAGACGCCGCGCAATCTGTGATTATGGGGCCTCTAACCGCGCGGTCACAGCGCGCGGCAAAAGACGAATGAAATGGCATTTAACGGAAATGAGACTAGTGATGAATGTAACCTCGAAACTGGAGAGATAAGTAGATGAAGTGGAGGAATACTGCTGCTTTGGAAACAAAATAACACATGATGAACGGTGAACGAAAAAACAGGCTGCCAAAGATGAAAAGGCATTCTTGACCAATATAAGTGTGTTAATATCACATTTTCAAACGCAGCAGTCTAGCAGGTACTCTAATCGACCCTCGGTAAAGTCGTTTGACTATTTAAAATGGTTCCAACAAGTCACCACTAGAAAACACTGCTCTGCATCGCAATAACTCAAGATGTAAAGTAATAACACGATACTACAAATATCAGGGAACACCTTATCACAGATAAGACTGTCCTTAAGGCTTGTAAGTTCACATTTATTACACTAAATGATATACCTGAAATGTTACCACTCTCATTATTAGGTCAGATAGGTAAGTTCATCTTATTCATGATTTCCTCTTCAAAGTAACATACCGTACTTATTGTTTAACACAAAATGATGCTAAAAATTTAAGATATCCACGAGCAGCTAGTTGAGAATAAGCATGAACTTCAAATGACACGACGAACAGCCTCGTTCTGCATATGGATTCAAATCCAGGTCATGCAGACTAAGCAAAGATTTCGTGACTGACGGAAACTAACAGTCATTAATGACTAGGCATATTGAGAGTGATATACATCGATTTTAGACAGTATAAATTAGCAAATAACAACTATAAATTACATAACGTAAACATTTTTAACGAACGCGAATTCCTACCCAACATCTATTGTCCTTGTCAACAAACTACGAGAGATGTTAAATATTGCTTCTTCACGAGTAACTTACTTGAAATGCCGTGAGGTGAAGCTTTGTGTTGGACAGGGAATCGAATCCCGAACCTGATCGGACTGTTATCGAAAATCATTAACTGTGATATATCGTATTTACCTGCAGCAGCTAGATGTTTTAATTGAAATGACGAGACGAAAGATTAATTTTTCCTTCCCAGGACTCCAACCTGGCACCTATTGCTGTTATATTGTAGAGAAGACGAACGTTAAATATGGGTTTGTTGCACCACCAGCGACATGTGAACATGTTAGAACTAGAAATAATATGACGAAGATTTCAGTGCTGACTGGGAATCGAACCCCTAACTTATGGTTGTTGACTGCAGACAGACGTCAGCTACCGAATTTTCCTCCAGCAGCAGCTCAGAATAACATCCTTGAACTTACAGTGATCTCGCAAATAGTACTGTGTCTCAATGCGAGTCAAAAACTTCAGAGACGGCCGATGTGGCCTAATGTTTCTAGGCACTTCAGTCTGGAACCGCGCGACCGTTACGGTCGTACGTTCGAATCCTGCCTCAGGCATGGATGTGTGTGATGTCATGAGGTTAGTTAGGTTTAAGCAGTTCTAAGTGGTAGGAGGCTGATGACCACAGATGTTCAGTCGCTTAGTGCTCAGAGCCATTTGAACCAAATAAGTCAGATATCTTTAGTGTTGACAACGAATGAAAATACATTAAAAATCAAAATTATTAGCCACCAGCAGATAGGCGTTATCATGCTAGAGCTTGATAATACATAATGAAAACTTCAGTACCGGGCCAGAATTCGAACCCCTTCACGTTCAGTATATGGAGATGTTGAGGAATCTGCAGTTTTGAACAAATTGTAGTCGAGCTGTATTCTCATGAAGGGATCTAATTCCGCGATAAGGGCGGTCTAAGTTGCATTCCCAGTTCAGAACGAATTTTATCCACATTTAGAATCTCAAATCAAAGATGGAATAAGTGGCCTGTGACCCTACATAGCGTTTGTTTTGTCACTAGAAATACTGCTGATAGAGTTTCTACATGTCGCCACTCCTGACTTTATTGAGGTTCAACCTAACGTCTACTTGGTAGAGAAGGAATATCACGTTTAATGTGGATTACAGACCATAATGGCATTATACCCTCTTCATTTGGCGTAGGCAGAAGAGAAGAGAATCTGTTGCTCCCTATCAGAAATCATCAGCAGAAGTTGGAATCGAACTCAGACCATAAGTATATGAACCTATCATAAAATCAACAGACCACCAGATCTCTTTGATGTGACTTTTTTTTCTATCATAATGCCGTAGCACCACACTGGATGAGAATTCTGATGCACAGGCTCCCTGTAGTGGTTAGCAGCATGTTCAATACATTCATTTACTAGGTTGACCGAATCGCTATGTACTAGCTGCCTCGGCTACCCAGTGCATACATTCGACTCTACTTTGTAATCACCAAAATAAAATAACGTAACTGCCACCTACACAGACTTGCCAACAGTATAGGATGCAGGGATTTAAATAGGAAGTGTTCCTTTCCACTTGAGCTACCCTATTGCACTAGCTGTTTGTTGAAAACCTCATGCAGTGCAAAAGAAAAGCTGTAACTGTCTGTCTCTCAGAATTCCAGATCTGGCCATATGCATTATCTCACAGCACTTTGGAATGCGGAAGTTCTTGAGGAATTTTTGTTGACTTCTGGAGCTGATGTGGCTATGTGTCAGCTAATAGTGTAACGGTAAACGTCCGAGTTCAAGTACATTCACTGCTACATTTTTTTAAATGTAATTCTGCTGTCTGCTGAATTTATCAGTCTATTGGAGCTTTGAACATAATTCCCTTCACTCCTCAACCCAAAATAGTCGCATGTGGAAAAAGGGCTAACTTCTCCGACGTTGTGTTCTTGTCAGGTTTAATAGAAGGCCAGGCAGCAGATTCATCTCGGAACTTTTGTATTATATATGGGGAGAGCGCATCGTGCTAAAGTACGTCAGAAAAGTATTTTCTACGTTAGCTGTCGTGTGGTAGTGGCATTTTATTCTTCATAAAACCTTGTTTGACAGCTTTAACTCAGAAGAAGTTTCTACATGTATGTAATCAATAGACTACATGTGCATTGTCAGACTGTTATGGATAACATCAGGGAATTCGCATATATCGTTGATGATTAATTTCTCTCTCTTATTTATTATTGTTTTAACAACACTAACAGAAACCTTACAAAAATTGTGCACTATATTATAAGAAAGGAAATGAAACTATCCACGATAACCTTACGAGGAAAGTATGTTTCAATAAAACTGAGTATCTGTACGCAAGCGTCACTCTGTCGGCATGAATTAGTAAAATACTACTCACTTAGATTTCGACTGGGTCTGTGTTTGATTGGTATGCTGTGTCATACTCATGTGCTATGCAAATGTGGAATTTCATAAATAAAGTTATTTATTCCTAGAAACCAAAACTTTGCTTGTCAGCAGCGGAAAGAGGCGTTACCTGATGTCCAGTATCATATGTTTTTCACCATTGCACTATGACCCTAAGGTATTTTCTTACGATTTCCTGATCAGTGTTCTATCTGACTGCTTGTAGCTCATTCACAGAAGGTTCAAATGGTTCAAATGGCTCTGAGCACTAAGGGACTTAACCTATGAGGTCATCAGCCGCCTAGATCTTAGAACTACTTAAACCTAACCAACCTATGACATCACACACATCCATGCCCGAGGCAGGATTCGAACCTGGGACCGTAGCGGTCGCGCGATTCCAGACTGTAGCGCCTAGAACCGCTTGGCCACCCTGGCCGGCTCATTCACAGAAGGGATAAAACGTTACCGTCGGCAAAACTGGAACCGCAAACAATAACAGACGCTTTTTCAAAGGTCAGCACGTTACCACAGAGCTAGGGAAGAGGCCTGTGTCAATGCTTCCTCTTACGAGGCCAATTGTGCCTAGAACTCGTAAACCGCTATTTAAAGGGCGAGATTAGTTGCGATTTACAGGGGCAACGACTTTCCTGGGCTGAAAGCCGTAAATTTACAATCTTTCGTTACACCTCAAGCGATAATAACTCAGATTATTCATTGGAAATGACAGGAAAAATCAAGTGAAATTTGAGGCTTAATTCAGTGCACACCAGGAAGTAACTCGTCGAGCACAGAGTTGCCAAATATGCTTTGCCTTGTTGCAAAATCTCAGTTACAGTACCAGCAGGAAGGAGACGAACTGATGTTATCCTACAGCGAGCTGGGAAGTGACCATAGCTGGCGTCTCAAAGACGCGGCTGCTACGGCCTGGAAAACGTAATCCGTCTGATTCACATTTCTGTAACTAGGTTTAGGGACTGGAGCGTAGTTACTAATAATACTCAGAACTGACTGTAAACTTAGCATCATAAATCAGTAACTCTCATAGTTGTTTTTATATTTCTTTCGAAACTGTACTCAAAACTAAGAAACTCATTCACGGTCGTTTTCGTGCCGCGTTGATAGTCTGGCACAACAAACAAATAAAAATAAGAAGAGAATGTGTGTGTGTGTGAGAGAGAGAGAGAGAGAGGGAGAGAGAGGGGCCGGCCGAAGTGGCCGTGCGGTTAAAGGCGCTGCAGTCTGGAACCGCAAGACCGCTACGGTCGCAGGTTCGAATCCTGCCTCGGGCATTGATGTTTGTGATGTCCTTAGGTTAGTTAGGTTTAACTAGTTCTAAGTTCTAGGGGACTAATGACCTCAGCAGTTGAGTCCCATAGTGCTCAGAGCCATTTGAACCATTTTTTGAGAGAGAGGGAGAGAGAGAGAGAGAGAGAGAGAGAGAGAGAGAGAGAGAGACAGGGTAAAAAATTGTTGTAAAGAAATTGAATAGTCGTATGTAAAGAA
Source organism: Schistocerca nitens (assembly GCF_023898315.1). NCBI lineage: Eukaryota > Metazoa > Arthropoda > Insecta > Orthoptera > Acrididae > Schistocerca > Schistocerca nitens. Next base: position 593,304,546 of record NC_064618.1, on the reverse strand, counting down.
ATCTTCCATTAAAGTGACTCGTTCCACATCATTACGAAATCTCGTATTCATGATCTATGGAACAGGTACTAATCTAATCTAATCTAATTATATCATATTGCTGACTAGCGGTGAAGAGGCATGTATTAGCGAAATTTTCGCCAATATCAGTAACCAAATCCAAACTTGAAAGACGACAGTTTTGTAATAAACCCGGACGCCTATCATGACCTTTTCGTCCCTGTTAACTAACCACGAAAGATGTCTGATCTACCTCCATTCAGAAGTAACAAAGTGTGCAGACATTTAAAGATTAAGTGCATGATGTGAAGTTCTGTGACGGAGAAACGAACCCAACACATAATCGGTTTGTTAAGTAAGTAAAATTAAATGTTACGTATCGGTTTTTCTCAACAGCTGCTAAGTGCTTGAATTTAAAATAAGTATACAAATTTTTGTGCCTGAGCGAGAATCGAACCGCACACCTACTGTCCTTCTTTATCATCGACGAATATAGCTTAAGTATCAATTGCTTACTCACCAACAATAAGATGTGTGCGTGTTTGACCAGAAATAACGACACCTATTGCGATTGTTGGCAACACATGAACAGACATTAAAAATGCACGTTAATTTTCACTAGCAGGCTGGTGTGCACGTGACCTGAGAATAGCATAATCTACGCGTCAGAAGCTTGCTTCTACTTAACCATTTAAAAGAATCGCATTTTTTCCACCCTGACTAATTTTGTAAGCTAAGCATATCATCCGTTACAGTACATTCCTAGGGGTGGGAAATGTGGCCGCAATGGTCTGGTGGAACGAACTATCACAGGTGCAATTCGTGGGCTCAGGGAATTACTTTTAAGAGACACAAACAGATTTACTTTACCTCTGGTAACCTCAAGAGAAAGACGTTATAATCCAGAATGTATCACTTTATGTTTGACCTCTGCTTAAGACAGTATTACTACGTAGGGCACATATTGGTTGAATGCACCGACGATGGCTGTTAATAAGTTGAAATCGATTTGCACCGCTACGGTCGCTGGTTCGAATCCTGCCTCGGGCATGGATGTGTGTGATGTCCTTAGGTTAGTTCGCTTTACGTAGTTCTAAGTTATAGGTGACTGATGACCTCAGAAATTAAGACCCATAGTGCTCAGAGCCATTAGAACCATTTTCTTACAACACATTCACACAGGGAAATTCGATATCTCCAGGTTCTGTTTTTGGAAAAGACTAACCAGCTAGCCCTGAAGCAAACAGCGCTCAGCGTCGCTGTGTATTAAGTATTCAGCCAGCAAACTCCTTCTTGTTGCAACTGTCCTACACCGGCAGCCTCGGCGCGGAGTCAGATCCAGCAGCCGTTTCTTCTATAGGCGTCTCCGCGCGGCTTGTTGTCTGCTCGCTCTCCAACACCAGACTCCTCGTCCGCTTCCTTTTCTATCCATCAGATCTCTCGGTGGCGTCTATACCATGGCACGCCCAGAGCAGCGCCACCAACGAACAGCTCAGCGATCATGATATGAAAAAGCCGCTGTTCGTTTGAAATTTGGCTCTAAGGTGCTTAAAATTTCCTCTTTAGTGGTGCAAAGGCTTCGTGCCCTGCAATATCATCCTTCGGCATGCCGACTCTTCAAGCAGCAAGGTGTCGACGTATGACAAAAAAAGAGACCACCGCTTAGAAGCTCTTGTGAGCTGTAAGGTTGGTTAATGACACAAAATTGCACAAAATTTCACCAAAAATTTGTCTTAATCCATCGTGGAGTTTAAATGAACGTACTTTCATGTCGGGTACAAGATAATATCCCAACTGAAGAAGAAATCACCTGTAGTCTTGGATGGAATGAGACGCGCCAGTCTGTTCTGGACTGCCTCTTCTCATTTTCACAAAATGGCTAGTTCGTCACACACCTATTACTCACATTTCATCCCTCCTTTTGACGCTAATACTATGGAGGTCACTACTGTGACATCCACCGTTGAAATCCGGCGGTTTTCTTAGCCTAGGAAACTTTTCAGACACACCGCCACTCATGATCGACACGAAAAACGCCTATAAAGTGGCATAAAGGGTGTCAATGAAACCACCCCATCTCTTTGGCCGTTGATTCCTACATATTCGAAAAAGATAGTTTGCATTGGATGAGTAACAGAACTGCGCTATTTATTACGTGCGAGCTTGCTGACAACCTCGGGACGATTGAGTCCTTCTCTAAGGACATCGTGGGGCTACAACCCCAATGAACGTATTCTGATCCACTTAAAATGTGATCGTAGTTTTTTCTCTCATCAATATGGTAGAACCACTAGGGATCGTTCAAAGTCATTCGAAAATACTTTACAGTGTGAGTGTCTATGCTTTTTCAGCCCTCGCGTCCATCGCCTTCGTGCGGTGCCATCACGGAGGGTGGCGAAATTGACATGTGCTTGAATAAAACGGCAAAGTGTGCCTCTGAAACCCGTAGTTCGGCAAAACCCACGGTACCAGCCACACATCTTTGTTCAGCTATATAAAATTGTATCTGTCATGGACTTCATTATGGGACTTGGAATAATTGCGACTTGGAATAAATGCGTAAATAAACTGTGCTTTCATGTCGTGAACAATATATTATCCCTATAGAAGAGGAAATAGTCTGTAGTCTTGGGTGAAATGGAACGCAGCTGTCTGTTCTGGACTGCCTCGTCTCACTTTTTTCTCTCCCTATTCACTGACTGGTTTGATACCGCTCTCCATGCTACTCTATCTGTACAGTCATCTTCATCTTTCAGTAACTACCGAAATTTACATCCTCTTGAATCTGCTTACTGCATTAATCTCTTGCTCTCCTTCTACAGTTTTTAACCCCCGCACTTCCCTCCAGTACTAAACTGATGATCCCTTGATGTCTTAGATTGAATCCTATCAATCGATCCCATTTTTTTTAATCTGTCTATGTCACACATTTCTTATCTCCCTAATTTTATTCAGTACCTCCTCATTAGTTAGGTGATCTACCCATCAACGAATCAGCATTATTCTGTAGCACAACATTTCTAAAGCTTCTTTTCTTCTCCATCTAAACTGTTTATCGTCCAGGTTTCACTTCCATACATAGCTACACTCAAGACAAATACCTTCTATGTAGGCTTCCGAACACTATAGTCTATGTTCTGTCCCTCAGAAACGCTTCTCCTGCCACTGCCAGTCTACATTTTATAATCTGTATACTTCAGCCGTCATCAAATATTTTGCTGTCCAAATAGCAAAACCTATCTGCTACTTTAAGCGTTTCGTTTTCTAATCAAATTCCTTCGAAATCACTTGATTTAACTTTACTACATTCCATTATCGTTGTTTTGCGTTTGTTAAGATTCATCTTATATCCTGTCATGAAGAAACTTCCCATTCCGTTAAACTGCTTTTCCAGTTCCTTTGCAGTCTCTGACAGAATTACAATGTCACCAGCAAACCTTAATTTTTTTTTTCTGGAGGTTTCATCTCTACTCTACTCCAAATTTTACAGTTTGGTTTCCGTCAATACTAGCTCAATGTACAGGTTGAATAACATCTGGGATAGGCTACAACCTTCTCCCACTGCTTCCCTCTCATGATTAGCGTACTGATTAAGTGATTCAGTGCTGATTCATTAATGTCGCCCTTGACTGGTAGTTTTCGTATGTGAAGGCTATCTGTATATGTGTGTGAGGCAAGAAAGAGGGATATCAGTGACAATACGCAAGTTCTCCTGGATGGGGCACTATTCTCAGATGCAGCGAGTGACCGGTTCACGTGCAAGGCTGGTGGGCGGCAATTGGCCTTTGTTAGCCTGGCGCCGACCCCCAGGGCTCGCCATTGCTTTCTCTGAATATACTCAGGGAACACCTGATGAAGACGTCAAGTAATGACGTCGAAATATCGTGTTTGGAAGACGCTGATATTCGGCAGAAAACCCGATTTCCACGAAATGTCAATCAGCGTTTTGTTTATAGAGACTGGTTCTTTTGTCAATGATGTGCAACAAAACATTTGACCTTCTTCCCTTATTGCGTGAGGTCCTATTTGGTGAATCAAGTAATAACTTAAATTGTCTTCCTGCTGTAAAATTACTTGTTATACTTTCTATGTATGGCACTTCTCTCAACACCACCTATAACTAAGAATTCTGTTTAAGTTCTTATCTCAGAGATGTGTAATACAACGAGGTCAAATTGGACTGATGTATAATTTCAGCACGTAAATGAACCTTCTTTTTACTGTGTTAATTAATCTTACATTTGGCAGTGTTGCTCTCAGGCAACAGTAAAGTTGAGAACTACGTTCTGTAACCACATGTTGCGGGTTTCTTTCTTGTAATGTCAATTGCGTTTCCAATCAAAATTTAAACTCTCTCACACGAAAATATTCTGTACTCTCTGGTGAAACGTTTCTGAATAGTGTGCATCTCTCGTTGATACAGTGCTAGGGTATGTAAGCACCGTTAAAGGAGTATCGGTTTCTTCTTATTTTGTGGCACTGTTTTTCCGTGTGCAGCGAAAACTGCGAGTAAAAGGAAAGAGAATGTCTTGAAGGTGAGTTACCATAGAGGTGTGTTGGCACATTCATACCAGGGATACTGCAGATGAACTTATCTTTCCTGGTAAGAGGAAGACTGACTTTGATAATTGGATGCACAACAAGTCCGGAAGATGAAAACAGCACGTCTTGGGACGATGTAGGGAATTGCCGTCAGAGATATTCGACTGTGAAACGTGAAAACTGTGAAATTCTTCCGAGCTTTTTAATAGGAGGAATTGTTTTACGACATTTCACAGGAAATGTAAAATGCAACCATATTTTCAGCTACAGGAACAACATTGTAGTATTTATATTGTAGCACCAATATGCCTTTTGTGAGCAGTAATAGGGAAAAAGTGGTATAATTAAATGGGGGAGTGAAACCGGGAAGCCTCGTATTTCTCTGTGTGAGTTGATGACATTGCTTTTTTTCCGTTAGATCGTGAAGCTAGCCGGCAACGTCAGTACCGCCATGCATATTGTTAGTGTCCGACGGCTTGTTGTTGAAAAAAGTAATTTGTTAAATTTTATGTTTTTTTATCTTAGTTTGTGATATTTTGTGTTCAGTATGGAACTTCGAGCGTCGTATTTTAAGTTGAAACTAACAGTACAATGAATAATGCCTTTAGCAGGCTTGAGGAGCAAATGTTATGCTAAATGATTCTCTACCTTCTTTTTGTGCAGAAGTAATTTCACGTATAAGGTATAGTTGGAGGAAAATCGGGTAGAAGCAGCGGAGTAAAACTGGGACTACCTGATGTGACCTCATAACCTCGTTACATACAACTTACATGTGTGACGGAAGAAGCACAGGAGTACATACTTTTAACGATACGATGCTTCTGTGTACACATTTTAATAACCACCATTAGTTACAGAATTTACAATTAATTTGCGCCACCTTTGAGATTAGTTTTGTAACTAATAATTCGTTTAATTGTCCCTGACTGAAGAGGTAAATTCTTATTTGATATGAGCTTATTAAGCGCTTTATACAGTCAGAAAATTGAGACATTGCTTAACAACCATCCGGGGAGAGTGGAAACACAATGCCAAATAGCTCAGCTGTTCTGAATTCCATATAGTGGAACAGCAACACTGCAAAGAGATCTACCTGGGCTTAAGAAGATGGATATTTTCCCGCTTAATGCAACTGTAGTTGGCGAAGAGGAATTTGCTTTATCAGATACAACAGAAAGAAAATAAGAATCCCCAAATCACAACAGAGCCAGTTACTGCTTCTTCTCCACGTTCTATTCTGTCAAGTGATGTGGAAACGCAGTTTTAATTTACAGTATAACCGGAGAGAGCTTAATGTCAGTTCTACATTACGAGCGACCATGATTAACCAGTTGTTGAGGAAACTGTGCCATGTTCACGAAGTTTCCATATAAAAATGAATTGAATGCAACAAAAACATCTTCCCGGCACGTTAAAAATGTTTTGAATGAATCCGCTTCTAGACCATAAAAAAGGGCCAGAAGAGTCTGAATCCATAACTCTTTTGCAAGGAATCTTATTCGTCAACAAGAAACATGATTTGATTGAGTAAAGTATTTGAAGTCCGAAAAGCAGACACTTGAGAAGAGCACAGGATGGATTGAAAATTACTTACAAAGCTATCGGTGTGTCCGGTGCCTCAGACAGAAAATATACTGGCAGAAAAAAATACTAGTACGCCTGGAAATAAGACGTAGATTTTGATCCGATGACCGCATACACCATCTAAGGGATAATAGATGTAATGACAATGTTGTCAAATACGTCCACCAACAGATAGCGTAGTGGCATAGCTATTAGAGCACCGTCTGTATCTACCTTTTAATAGGGAATTCTCACAGTCAGAAGACTCAGTGCGGTGCCAACGTGTGAAGAAGGAAGGCAAACATCTTCCTCGGGAACTGACTCGTGCTTCCTGTAGCTCAATGAGTGAGGATGAAACGCGTCGAATAGTCGCGTTCCGAGTAACGGTATGGTCCTTTTGGAGAATTTTCGCACTAGCTGGACTTGCTACGTCAGTTGTGCAACGATGTTGTTATCAGTGGTCACGTGAACATACAGTTGTAGCAGAGTTTCTGGATACCCACAGAGCAGAATCGTTGTATAGTGAGGGCAGCAGTGGCTAATCGTACAGCTACCAAAGCACAGATAAGAGGGCTTATGGCCAAGACGTATCAACACAAACTGTAGCGATTTGGTCGTTAGCAGGACAACTGCGGACACGCACACTTCTAGGCTGTCGTCCACTCACGCCACAGCATCGAGGTGCATGGTTCGGCAGGTGGCGTCAGAGGATGATTTGGAAGATGGAATGGCGCGCCGTGGCCGTCAGTGATGAAAACAGATTTCTCCCGTACGCAGGTGACGGTTGTTTGCGCATACGACGTAGACATGATAAGCGCTGTCTCATAGAGTGCATTAGTCAGGGACACGCTGGCCCTACGCTAGGCCTTAGTCTGGGGAATAATGAACTACAACCCTCTTTCAACTTGGGTGCTTCTAAGGGGATTTGGGAAGGACGCAACCTGCACTCGTTACGAGCATCGTGTTGTTAGGCACATTGTTTGGCATTCTTGCATTATAAAGATGATGTGTTGTTCAAACAGGATTATGGCCTCCCACACGCTGGCTGTAAAATTCAACGTGCCTGCAAGACGTGCAGCAACTTCCTAGGCCAACACAATCTCCGGACTTGTCTCCAATCGAGCACGTGTGGGATATGATGGGACGATGAGGGGGTGCGACTCATCAGCCGACAACCGCTGCAGAACTACGTGAACAGGTCGAGCAGGAGTTTCATAACGAATCTCAGGACAGTACTTGCCATCTAGACTGAATGCCAGAGTGAGGGCGGGTATTGCCGCCAGTGGAGGCTGCACCACCTATTGATATAGATGTTTCAATATGGGTCGATGCCTGGTACATCAGAACCACTTGTTCTGTTAATCTGTACATGTATTCATGTACCCCATATGCACTGTTATAGTAATAAATCTTGAGTGAATTGGAAACCTCCAAATGGGTGTAGTATTGTATAACACTGGTCGTTAGTGCACCACAGAGCATCTGGTTGCAACTCAATGTATGGGGTGTAACGGAGTGTTACGTAGCGTTAAATTACATTAAATATAATCTAGACCATCAAAAATGTTCTCATAGTTCATATACGTTGTTGATCTTTCACTGAAATGAATTTTAAGTCGCAGCAATCAAAAAATGGTTCAAATGGCTCTGAGCACTATGGGACTCAACTGCTGAGGTCATTAGTCCCCTAGAACTTAGAACTAGTTAAACCTAACTAACCTAAGGACATCACAAACATCCATGCCCAAGGCAGGATTCGAACCTGCGACCGTAGCGGTCTTGCGGTTCCAGACTGCAGCGCCTTTAACCGCACGGCCACTTCGGCCGGCTCGCAGCAATCAGAATTGTCCTTAGCTACCAAATATTGAGCAAGCAGTAAAGGAAACAAAAGAAGAATTCGGAGTAGACATTAAAATCGATGAAGAAGAAATAAAAACTTTAAGGTTCGCTGATGACATTGTAATTCTGTCAGAGACAGCAAAGTACTTGGAAGAAGAGTTGAACGGAATGGACAGTGTGTTGAAAGGAGGATATAAGACTAACATCAACAAAATCAAAACGAGGATAATGGACTATAGTCGAATTAATTCGGGTGATGCTGAGGGAATTAGATTAGGAAATTAGACACTTAAAGTAGTAAAGGATTTTTGGTATTTGGGGAGGAAAATAACTGATGATGGTCGAAGTAGAGAGGATATAAAATGTAAACTGGGAATGCTAAGGAAATCGTTTCTGACGAAGAGAAATTTGTTAACATCGAGTATATATTTAAGTGTCAGGAAGTCGTTCCTGAAAGTATTTGTATGGAGTGTCACCATGTATGAAAGTGAAACATGGACGATAAATAGTTTGGACAAAAAGAGAATAGAAGCTTTCGAAATGTGGAGCTACAGAAGAATGCTGGAGATTAGATGGGTAGATCACATAACTAGTTAGGAGGTATCGAATAGAATTGCGGAGAAGAGGAGTTTGTGCACAACTTGACAAGAAGAAGAGACCGGTTGGTAGGACATGTTCTGAGACATCAAAGGATCACAAATTTACCATTGGAGGGCAGTGTGGAGGGTAAAAATTGTAGAGGGAGACCAGGAGATGAATACACTAAGCAGATTCAGAAGGATGTAGGCTACAGTAGGTGCTGGAAGATGAAGACGCTTGCACAGGATAGAGTAGCATGGAGAACAGCATCAAACCAGTATCAGGACTGAAGACCACAACGACAACAACCAAATTATACTCCGGCTTCCACTACTTACAGGCAACACACTCTATTCTGAAAAAAAGCATTTAAAACTGATCACATCACCATATACATATAAATGAAGTAAAGTAATTGCTTCGCAATATTTCTGTGTGTACCAAAAACTGGTTAAAGTTTTTTGAAAGAACCGACATTACAAACTTATTTCTAGGGTCTAAATCCCCCTTTCCGTTATTCCGGTGAGCGACAATTTTAACTGCCACATTTGAGTTCTAGGTGAGCGATCTGACAGTCGGGAAGTCCACCGATGCAGTTCACTACGGCTGCCGGGAGCCGTATCCATCCCGGTTGGCGTCTTTCAGAATACGCTGTCATAACAGCACGCGTACCGCTTTAATAAGTACGGAGTACTGCATTAAATTATAAGCAGGTGGCCGTCACGCTCTGCCGGAGCGACAAACGCCCGCTCGCTGGATCCCGCCAGCCCGCGCTGCAGTGTGCGTGGGCCGGCTGTACAGCAGTAATGAGCAGGCCCCACTGCTGCATACAGAGGCGGGGGGCGCGCGCCGCATCTGATGTACGCTGCAAACAGAGCGCGGGACCGGCCTGGGCACACGTTTGTAATTACGCACTCAAGTTATTACGGCTAAGGTTTACAACCGGAAGCCGACTTGTCGCAGCCGGCCTACTGCGTGACGCGCGGCGCCAGCTGCCGGCCCTAAATTAAACGCCGCCGAGTAAAATCAGCGCCGTAATCCACACACGTCACACGCCGTGTGACGTCAGGAGCGCCGTGCATAATTAATGCCGGCAGAGATAGGCGCCGTGGCACCCTGTCATTGCGCCGTACCGCGGCTTATCCTCTGCCGCACGCCGCGCCGCGAGGCGCTGATTAAACCGGCCACGCCGCGCCGATGCGCGCCGCGGAAGCAGCGGCGGCTGACTCGGCGAGCCGTCCTCTTGCCGGCCGCGTCACTGTGCGAACGAGCATTGTGCATGCGGAATTCTCACATCAGCGAGCGGCAGGTAATTTAGACTCACATCGGAAAAGCTTCCTAGCTACACCCACTCATGCTGGACATCTCTTCGAACAGAAGCGCAAGCCAAATGATTTGAGAGGTAGCCGGCCACAGTGGCCGGGCGGGTGTAGGCGCTACAGTCTGGAACCGCGTGACCGCAACGGTCGCAGGCTCGAATCCTGCCTCGGGCATGGATGTGCGTGATGTCCTTAGGTTAGTTAGGTTTAAGTAGTTCTACTAGGGGACTGATTACCTCAGAAGTCAGGTCGCACAGTGCTCAGAGGCATTTTTTTTCTTTTTTTTGTGAGGGTCCACGCGGGGTTAGCCGAGCGGTCTCGGGCGCTGCAGTCATGGACTGTGCGGCTGATCCCGGCAGAGGTTCGAGTCATCCCTCGGGCATGCGTGTGTGTGCTCGTCCGTAGGATAATTTAGGTTAAGTAGTGTGTAAGCTTAGGGACTGATGACCTTAGCTGTTAAGTTCCATAAGATTTCACACACATTTGAAAATTTTTTTTTGGTGGGGTACGAAACGCCACAAACGGAACATGAGCATATGATCAACTACCTAATAGCCAGTATATCCACCTTCGTCACGTATAACAGCGGCGTTGCGTCGTGGAAACATTGGCTTGCTAGGTCGCTGAAGGGAGTTGGCACCACATCTGTACAAAGATATACTATCTCCCGACGCCACATTCGGCCACGTACCAGGTAAGTTCAGATGGGTTCTGTGCCGATGGTATCGCCACACGTCCGACGCCTTTGAATGCCGCACGCTACCTTCCCGCGCCGGTACTACAGTGTGGTGCGACCAGCGCCTCTCAGGTGTCACCCTCTGCCTACTGCCACGACATGAGCCGGAGCCAGCTACGTTGAGAATGGTTGCAAACAGGGAGCGAGACGGAAGAGCGGAGCCCCGGACTGCGTCAACCTGCTACACGACGTGTTCCGGACAGAAGATGCCTTTGGTCAGCATTGGTGACACCGAAGATAGTACCGATCGTTAACCTATTTGAGTTATAGTGAGCTGTGGTGATTGGAACGCTCGTATCCCAGGGGTGTGAATACCAGGCGTGTTCTACGGGGCCCAGCTGTGGTGTATATTGAACTAAGAGAACTCTACGGGAGAGGCGAGTTCGAAAACTTTCCATGCGATTCATATGTAGTGCATTCAGACGATTATTTTCGAGTCCCGTCCTTAGACAAGTTCTGATAGTTGTGTGTTTTTTTTTTTATTATTTTTTTTTTAACAGTTCGCAGGGAGCAAAGATAGACGAATGAGGGACTGCAGTAATTTTGATAGGACGAGTGCATGTGTTATATTGCCTTCTGGTTGTTAAGTTTTTCTTGGTCAAGATACCACATTAAACTGAAATTTCATTGTACAGTTTTTTGACATATTGTTTTAAATCAATTGTTTCGTGTTGTTTTTAAAAGTCTGGATGGTTATTACAATAAAACTATGCTAAGAACTGTTGTGTTACGCCTACTTCTTTACCCCCAGCCCTTCCACTTAATGCTCTGTAACAGATTCAGATCCGGCTGTGTGGCCAGCATATCGAATGGAACACGCCTCAGTGTTCCTCCAACCACTCCATAACACTTTCGGTGTTGTAACTTGGTGCATTATCTTGCGACTCCCCTCGAGGGACATGATCGTCATGAAGGGGCGCACGTGGTCTGCAATCAGTGTACGATACTACTTGGCTGCCATAGTGCCTTGCGCGATATCCACTGGATCCATGGACGCCAACGTGAATGTTGGCATAATGGAGCCATCGCCAGCTTATCTCCATTTCACAGTACAGGTGCCAAGGTGTTGTTCCCCTGGAGTACGACGGATTAGAGCCCTCCCATCGGCATGATGAGGATAATATCACATTTCATCAGAACGTACAACGCTCTGTCACCGCACCAGCGTCCAGTGCCGATGATCACGTACCCATTTTAGTCGTAGTTGCCTACGTCGCGGTGTTAATATTGGAACATACATTGGTCGTCAGTTGCAGAGCCCCATTGTTAGGAGTCTGCGGTGCCCTATGTATTCAGACACACTTGTATCCCACTCAGATTTTAGTTCCGCCACAGTTCGCCGCCTGTCCTGATTCACCGGCGTGGCCAGACTACGACGTCCGACATCTATAATGAACAACCTCACGACTTTTGGACGTCGTTTCACCTTGGTTTAGCCAAGTGTTCAACACCCTCATCATAGCACTGTTCGAACACCCGACAAGATGCGCACTTTCTGAAATGCTCGTTCCGAGCCTCCTGGCCGTCACAATATACCCTCGGTCACACTCAGATAAACTACGCACCTCCCCCATTCTATACACGGACAGTACACACACTGATAATACAAGCAACGTGCGTGTGTCTACCAGTCATTCCTCACCAGGTGACGCTGCCATTGGCCCGACTGGGTTTATATCAACTAGACAACTGCTAAATTCATCACGTCACCGCTGCGCTGGCGTTTCCCACATCCTAGTCGATGTCCCCGGAGGCTGAACAGAAAGCCTCCCCGGTGCGTCTGACAAACAGGTGTCAGGTACTGTCTCTGGCTGAGCCAGATGCAGCGGCCTGCCCTGTTTCAGAGGATGATTCTCAGCCTTCAAGGTCCGGGAAATCGCAGAGGGTGGGCTTATTGGTAATTTGGAGCGCCAATGTTAGGCGCGTAATGGGGCCCCTTAGGGATATGGCGGTTAAGGAGGGGAAGATATCCAATGTGCACTCCGTGTACATTCCGGGTGGGGTCATTCATGATGTGGAAAGGGTCGTTCCGGATGCCATGAAGAGCACAGGGTGTAGCCAGATGCAGGTGGTGGCACATGTCGGCAGTAATGACGTGTGTCGCTTTGGATCTGAGGAAATTCTCTCTGGATTCCAGCGGCTATCTGATTTGGTGAAAGCTGCTGGTCTTGCTTACGAGATGAAGGCAGAGCTCACCATATGCAGCATCATTGACAGAAACGACAGCGCATCTTTGGTGCAGAGCCGGGCGGAGGGTCTGAATAAGAGGCTCAGACGGTTTTGCGACCGTATTGTCTGCTGATTCCTTGACTTGCGCCATAGGGTGGTGGGGTCTCGGGTTCCGCTGAATAGGTCAGGAGTTCACTACACTCAGCTGGCGGCTACACGGGTAGCGGAGGCTGTGTGGCGTGGACTGGGCGGTTTTTTAGGTTAGCAGCCCTCGGGAAAGTACGGGGTGGGCTGCAATCTCAAAGGGTTCTTGGCAAATACAGGACGTGCTTCGATCAAGGAACAGTCGGAATTGTAGTTGTAAATTGTTGTAGTTGTGCTGGGAAAGTCCCTGAGCTACAAGCTCTAATAGAAAGTACAGAAGCTGAAATCGTTATAGGTACAGAAAGCTGGCTAAAGCCTGAAATAAGTTCTGCGGAAATTTTTACAAAGTCTCAGACAGTGTTCAGGAAAGATAGATTAGGCAGAATTGGTGGTGGAGTGATTGTGTTTGTGTCTTTCAGTAGTGGTTTATCTTGTAGTGAAGTCGAAGTAGATACTTCGTGCGAATTGGTATGGGTGGAGGTTATACATAATAGCCGAACTAAGTTAATAATTGGCTCCTTCTACCGACCCCCAGACTCCGATGATATATCTGCTGAACAGTTCAGAGAAAATTTGAGTCTCATAACAAATACCCCAGTCATACGGTTATAGTTGGTGGGGACTTCGACCTTCCCTCGATATGTTGGCAAAAATACTTGTTCAAACCCGGTGGTAGGCAGGTAGGAGATTGTCCTAAATGCTTTCTCCGAAAATTATTTCGAACAGTTCGTCCACGAACCCACGCGAATTGTAAATGGTTGCGAAAACACACTTGACCTCTTAGCCACAAACAATCCAGAGCTAATAGAGAGCATCATGACTGATACAGGGATTAGTGATCGCAAGGTCGTTGTAGATAGGCTCAATACCGTTTCTTCCAAATCCACCAGAAACAAACGCAAAATAATTTTATTTAAAAAATCGGATAAAGTGTCACTAGAAGCCTTCCTAAGAGACAATCTCCATTCCTTCCGAACTGACTATGCAAATGTAGACGAGATGTGGCTCAAATTCAAAGATATAGTAGCAACAGCAATTGACAGATTCATACCTCATAAATTGGTAAGAGATGGAACTGATCTCCCATGGTACACAAAACAGGTCCGAACGCTGTTGCAGAGGCAACAGAAAAAGCATGCGAAGTTCAGAAGAACGCGAAATCCCGAAGATTGGCTAAAATTTACTGACGCGCGAAATTTGGCACAGACTTCAATGTGAGATGCCTTTAATAGGTTCCACAACGAAACATGATCTCGAAATTTGGTAGAAAATCCGAAGAAATTCTGGTCGTATGTAAAGAACACAAGCGGCAAGACGCAGTTAATACCTTCGCTGCGCAGTGCCGATGGTACTGTTACCGACGACTGTGCCGCTAAAGCGGAGTTATTGAACGCAGTTTTCCGAAATTCCTTCACCAGGGAAGACGAATGGAATATTCCAGAATTTGAAACACGAACAGCTGCTAGCATGAGTTTCTTAGAGGCAGATACCTTATGGGTTGCGAAGCAACTCAAATCGCTTGATACGGGCAAGTCTTCAGGTCCAGATTGTATACCGATTAGGTTCCTTTCAGATTACGCTGATACAATAGCTCCTTACTTAGCAATTATATACAACTGCTCCCTCACCGATGGATCTGTACCTACCGATTGAAAAATTGCGCAGGTCGCACCAGTGTTTAAGAAGGGTCGTAGGAGTAATCTATCGAACTACAGACCTATATCATTGACGTCGGTTTGCAGTAGGGTTTTGGAGCATATACTGTATTCAAACATTATGAATCACCTCGAAGGGAACGATCTATTGATACGTAATCAGCATGGTTTCAGAAAACATCGTTCTTGTGCAACGCAGCTAGCTCTTTATTCGCACGAAGTAATGGCCGCTATCGACAGGGGATATCAGGTTGATTCCGTATTTCAGGATTTCCGGAAGGCTTTTGACACCGTTCCTTAAAGCGACTTCTAATCAAGCTGCGGGCCTATGGGGTATCGTCTCAGTTGTGCGACTGGATTCGTGATTTCCTGTCAGGAAGGTCGCAGTTCGTAGTAACAGACGGCAAATCATCGAGTAAAACTGAAGTGATATCAGGTGTTCCCCAGGGAAGCGTCCTGGGACCTCTGCTGTTCCTGATCTATATAAATGACCTGGGTGACAATCTGAGCAGTTCTCTTAGGTTGTTCGCAGATGATGCTGTAATTTACCGTCTAGTAAGGTCATCCGAAGACCAGTATCAGTTGCAAAGCGATTTAGAAAAGATTGCTGTATGGTGTGGCAGGTGGTGGTGGTGGTGGTTGTTATTGTTTAACGTCCCGTCGACAACGAGGTCATTAGAGACGGAGCGCAAGCTCGGGTTAGGGAAGGATTGGGAAGGAAATCGGCCGTGCCCTTTCAAAGGAACCATCCCGGCATTTGCCTGAAACGATTTAGGGAAATCACGGAAAACCTAAATCAGGATGGCCGGAGACGGGATTGAACCGTCGTCCTCCCGAATGCGAGTCCAGTGTGCTAACCACTGCGCCACCTCGCTCGCTGTGGCAGGTGGTAGTTGACGCTAAATAACTGAAAGTGTGAGGTGATCCACATGAGTTCCAAAAGAAATCCTTGGAATTCGATTACTCGATAAATAGTACAATTCTCAAGGCTGTCAGTTCAGCTAATTACCTGGGTGTTAAAATTACGAACAACTTCAGTTGGAAAGACCACGTAGATAATATTGTGGGGAAGGCGAGCCGAAGGTTGCGTTTCATTGGCAGGACACTTAGAAGATGCAACAAGTCCACTAAAGAGACAGCTTACACTACTCTCGTTCGTCCTCTGTTAGAATATTGCTGCGCGGTGTGGGATCCTTACCAGGTGGGATTCACGGAGGACATCAAAAGGGTGCATAAAAGGCAGCTCGTTTTGTATTATCACGTAATAGGGGAGAGAGTGTGGCAGATATGATACGCGAGTTGAGAGGGAAGTCATTAAAGCAAAGACGTTTTTCGTCGCGGCTATATCTATTTACGAAATTTCAGTCACCAACTTTCTCTTCCGAATGCGAAAATATTTTGTTGAGCCCAACCTACATAGGTAGGAATGATCATCAATATAAAATAAGAGAAATCAGAGCTCGAACAGCTGTTCGGGAGTGGATTGGTAGGGAGATAGTATGATTGTGGTTCGATGAACCCTCTGCCAAGCACTTATATGTGAATTGCAGAGTAGTCATGTAGGTGTAGATGTAGATGTATTTCTCAACTTTGTCATTAGATGTCCGTAAGTTATACTGAACTCTTCGGTAATTCACTTTTATAATGTGTAGAAGGTACTACTGTAGTTTAGGTAAGTTTAGTTTATGGGGAAGGACAAATGCGTTTTAGTCGATGGTATTTACTACTTCGCGTCATACTAATATAGTCTTCATTGTGGCAAGCTGAAACTGCACTATTAAACTAATGCGCATGTTGTACTGTTATGAGTAACTGGATATAATATGAAGTGAAGAACCTATACAACCTTAGCTTCAGATAGTAGAAAGCTATTGTCAGTGCAAAGAAGAAAAAGAAGAATCATCAAGTGGATTGCCAGCCGATCTTCACCCGCAGCTGAAAAAAATGTAACACAAATTGCAAATTCTCTTCACCGATGAGTGTCGCGTATGCCTTAAACTAGACAATCGTCGGAGACGTGTTTGGAGGCAACCCGGCCAGGCTGAACGCCTTAGGCACTCTGCCCAGCGAGTGCAGCAAGGTGGAGGTTTCCTGCTGTTTTGGGGTGACATTTTGTGGGGCTGACGTACGCCGCTTGTGACCATGGAAAGTGCCTTAACGACTGTATGATGCGTGAATGCCATCCTTGGCGAGGCATTCGTCTCCATGGACGAATATTCGTGCCCCCATCGTGCACATCTTGCGAATGACTTCGTTCAAGAAAACGACATCGCTCGACTAGATTAGCCAGCATGTTCTCCAGACATGAACTATATCGCATATGCGTGGGATAAACTAAAAAGGCTGTTTATTGACGACGTGACCCACCAACCATTCTGAGGGATCTAAGCCGAATTGCCTTTGAGGAGTGGTACAAACTGGTGGATAGTATGCCACGACGAATACAGGCATGTGTCAATACAGGAGGACGTGCTACTGGTATTAGAGGTACCGGTGTGTACAGCGATTTGGACCACCACCACTGAAGGTCTCGCTGTATGCACATGCAATGTGTGGTTTTGATGAACAATAAGAAGGGCGGAAATGATGTTTATAATCATCTCTATTCCTATTTTCTGTGCAGGTTCCGGAAATATTGGAATCGAGGCGATGCAAAACTTTTCAAAAAATGGTTCAAATGGCTGTCAGCACTATGGAACTTAACAGCTGAGGTCATTAGTCCCCCAGAACTTAGAACTACTTAAACCTAACCAACCTAAGGACATCACACACATCCATGCCCGAGGCAAGATTCGAACCTGCGACCGTAGCGGTCACACGGTTCAAGACTGTAGCGCCTAGAACCGCTCGGCCACGATATCCAGCACAAAACTTTTATTGATGTGTGTAGAAAAAATTTTACAAACTGCTGTAAAATCCAGAAATGTTCTGTATGATGGTAACTTCAGAAGCACATATCTATGAGATTAGAAGAAAACAATATTTGGAAACCAGTAGCAGGGAAAACAAAGCAAAAATATAGGAATCCAATTACGCGAGGAGTGGATTGGAGCCATTGAAAAAATTAATGTTACCTAGTTGTTATCGTTCGTTGAGAGTGTGACTATCGTTCTTAGAAATATGCTTGAAAATCTCTAGCTCTTCGAGTACATCAAGCCTATGACAATTCTTTTCTCTACATATAATGGAAATTCTCTCAACGCGTTTTGGTTTATGTCTGGATATTAACACATGATCAGCAAAAGTGGATTTATGTACTTTAGTGCGTGTTCCTTCCCAAAATATGTTCCTTGTATCTGACACAAAAAGATCTTCCAGATTGTCCAATATGATAAACGGGGCCATATCTTATGTTATCTAATACTCTCTTGAATTGTGTGTCGGAGCGATTGTGGACTTCAGATTGTGAATGAGATTTTTTTAAGTTATTGTTAGTGGAGAAGGCAACTTTGAATCAATATTTTTTAATGACAACGAGTTAATTTTTATACGAAATAGGGCCTAAAAATAGTATCGAGGTAACATTTTAATAATCGTTAATGTCATGAATAGTACTGTTGCCTAAGGTAGTCCCTTTAGCGTCAGTTTTAACTTTGAAGATTTTATGAACTAATATTGAATCATAGCCGTTATTAACTGAAGCGGTTTTCATTACGTTATCTCCTCATTAAGCTTGTGAGGTGACTAAGGTTGAGAGACTGCACGATGAACAGCTGAAAGCAAAAATGCTTTCTTGTGGGAATGAGGATGCACTGAACTAGCGGGCGCAATTTGATGTGTATTAGTGTCTTTTAGAAAAGTACCGAAAGAGAGTCCGTCGATGTCATTAGTAATACTGAGGTCTTAGTAATTAAGCTGATGGTCGTTCTTTTCTAACTCACAAGTGAAGCTAATCTTCCCCGGGAACCACTGTATGTGATCAAAATGTCATCTTCGTACAGAGCATAACAAAATACCAAGACCAGCAGCCGAAAAATTATTGAATAATTTCACTTCCTGTAAATTAATAAAAATATCGGCCAAGATGCTTGTCAGTGGGTTACCCATTGGTATAATTTGTCTTTGAAAACACAATAGTTGTATTTTACTACTGTTCTTAGCAAACGTGTTAGGTCAATGATTTGCTTATCAGAAATATCTCGGAGGTAGATGAGGATCCGACCCCCATGATACAAAAAGAATCTAGGCTGGATGTTAACAGCGCTACGCACTTGCTCAAAGGATTTCATAGAAAAGAACTTAACAACTTATTAATATGAATCCACAGGTCCCACAATTACGTTCCCAGTTTAAAGTACATAAAAGTTACCATCCGATACGTCAGACTGTGAACAGCATGAACGCTGTATATCATGAGATGGCTAGGTTTCTTCACTAAAAAATAAAATAATTCCTTGTTTCTCGAAATAATTATTCTGCATTAATAGCCAAAATCTAGTCTGTAAAATCAAAGATCTGCAGTGCGATCAAGATACTAAACTGTTTTCATTAGACTTTGTGAACCTATATACCAACGTACCTGTTCAAATAACCATTGGTATCGCAGAGAAAAACTTACAAACTGGGAAAAAAGGTATTTGTGATGAGCAAATCACTGACCTAACTCGTTTGCTAAGAACAGTAGTAAAATACAACTATTGTGTTTTCAGAGACAAATTATACTAATTGGCAACCGACTGGCAAGCAACTTGGCCGATATTTTCGTTAATTCACTGGAAGGAAATTCTTCAATAATTTTTCGGCTGCTGGTCTTGGTATTTTGTGTTATTCTCGGTACGAATATGTCATTTTGATCATATACATTGTTTTCCGGTGAAAATTAGCTTCACTTGTGAGTTAGAAAATAACGTCCATCAGCTTAATTACTTGGACCTCAGCATTGCTACTGACCACAACAGATTTTCTTTTGGTATTTTTCGAAAAGTCACTAATACAGATCAAAATTCGCTCACAAGTTCAGTGCATCGTCATTCCCATAAGAAAACATTTTTCCATTCAGCTATTCATCATGCAGTCTTTGTACCTTTGCCACCTGACCATCTCAAAGCATGTCTTAAACATCAACAAACTTTTTTATAGAAACATACACAACAATTTTTACAAAACAGGCTGAAACTCAACCCAAATAAAATGAATCCTTTACTCGTCATATAAGAAATTCACAGACATGGTCACAGTAACTGACAGTTTATGTATATATTGTTTATCGTGAGAACGAAAACAAACATGATGCGTTCACAAATAAATATGATCAATATTTATCAAAGTTCTGAAAGAAAAAGCAGACAAACGATCACTGAATGCTACATGTAGGTATCCATTCATACATCACAAATGTTATACTGGGAGGTGGGGGCTTGTCGTCGGATTTTCTTAGGGAAGGAAAGTGTCTTCATAAGGCGACTTTGAGGATCGGTTGAGAAATTGTCACAGTTCTCGGCGATAAACGACACTTCATCTGTGACCACAGTGACCATTTCTCCCTCTCGTGACGTTCCCCTTGGCTCCTTAACTGCGTAGCTGCATTAACCGCCAGATAGAAATCTACAGCCTCCATCAGAGAGCATGATGCTGCCAAAATAATGGTCTTAGTTTGCATCACCGACAAAATACGCCATGTTGTTAATTGGATCATATGTGACAGGAATAGGCATCAGGACATCACATTCTCCTCTCCACGGAGTTAAGCGTGCTGATCATTGATATGGAGACTAATATTGGTCATTATTACACATAGTAGGCTGCTTACCTATGGTCTGGTACTGTACATAAACGCTGTTGTGAAGCTGTACCTGGCTAAGTGCCTCATGGCTCAGTTACGGTACGTCCCTTGGTGAGTCACAACGTAGCTATTTGTGTGTGCATAAACACCAACTATCTTCCCTATAACGCTGCTTCATCAGGGCAGTTTGTCGCACACTGACGCTCTTGTTGGTACGCATTCTGCGGTGGCAACGAACAGATACTTGATGTTAGACAAACACCTCTTTAATCACAGTCGGGACTTGACTAGGGCAACACCCTCATCACCAGACCAGCAATTTGTTCATCAGCGAACTCAGTTGAGAGGTGTGAATGCCTGTTGCCAGCCCCAGGAAATCTCACACGAGACCCACGAGAAAGAGAGGCTGTAGCGCATACGTCACAGCACGTGACATTGCAGGTCTTACGAGTGCCAGTCTCCAGCGGGGAGCCAGTAACTATTTCCGACGAGTTTAATAATAATTGACTGCCTGTTAAAATGAATGCAAGTTCTCGAAAGCACATTGTGGTGTCACAGCCAGACACCACACGTCCTAGGTGGTAGCTTAAATCGGCCGCGGTCCTGTAGTACATGTCGGACCCGCGTGTCGCCACTGTGTGATCGCAAACCTAGCGCCACCACAAGGCAGGTCTCGAGAGACTGACTCGAACTCAGCCCAGTTGTACGGACGACAGAGCTAGCGACTAGACGTACGAAGCCTTTCTCTCTCATTAGCCGAGAGACAGAATAGCCTTCAGCTAAGTTAATGGCCACGAACTAGCAAGGCGCCATTAGCCTTACAGTGATTGTAATTAGAGTCTCACTTGTGTTCACCATAGAGGTGTACAAGAAGACATTAAAGATAAGTATATGAGAAGCTCCGTTCTTTTCTTCATAGCATTAATTACGTATCCTGTTCCAGTACTTCACGCCCGTCTGCGTTAGTCTCGCGTGCCCTTTAAGCCACCTCTATTTACAAGGTGTTGGCCCAGCTGCCGACACATCACACATGACGGAGTCTAGACATTTAGGGGGTAACTTTCCAATTAATTATTGATTTCGTTTGAGCCCTACACGGTGCCCAGCGTTCGCGAAGTGTCGCGGACAAGCCGACCAGTGTGATGTCACAATTTCGTTGCAGCGCCTGTATATCTCGCTGGCCCCGGTCTCACGCTTATGACGTCAATGGAGTGGACCACTACGTTTCCCTGAGTTTTGTCGTAGCCACAGGGCTGAGCGTCCTTTAGGCTCTCCCTGTTTGAAAGTGGCCGCCGTGCAGCTATGTGATACCAGCAAAGGTGGCCCAGCGCTAATTTCTCTAGCGATCTGAGGTTTGATTGGTCGCCGCTTAATACTCTTACAAAAGGATTTTGCCGTCTGTCAAATACGATATTAATTATGAATTCTTACTCTTCCATCTTTAATGGCCATCCTGGTGAGAAAATTTCACTGAACGTACATCCGTCGGGTATCCCACGTGTTTAAAACACCTTCTAGTTGGGTAGACTAAATGTAATATTAAACTTATGCATATAACTCCAACCCAGGCTACTTCCCAACTACTTTACAACTTAGGATGAGCGATTTAATTTGCGGCCCAAATAGTAATCTCCAAACATCGCGGAATGGATATGATTCTACCATGGAGGGTGAGACTGTCAGTTTGTTTTAGCATCACAAATGATGTTTGTTTTGTAAGGCATGAACAACGAGTCGAAAATATGAACAACCGCACGACGAGGTCACAAACAACGAATGATCACCAAAACTTTGCACAGAGCATGGTCTCCTTAACCCAACTATTCTGTAAAGAAATCGGTAATACACTCATGTGGGGAAGAAAAGGAACTCACTACACAAGAGAAGGGATAGTTATTGTTCTCATGCTCTTGCAGAGACGCGTGAGGAACTTACTTCTCTGTTAACTACCGATAACTATTTCAAACACTGTCGGCAGAGTGAGGAATATTACAGCCTGGTGTGGAATAGACCATCGTGGATACTGTGGTTGCACCCGAAGAGATTATAAGAACGGCGCCAAATATATGTTTTGTCTGAATCACATAGTCATAAACTAAGGATGGGAACACGATCTAATAAGCCCGAAACTCGGTTCCCCAAGAACTTCAGAAGAAGTCACACAACTGCTTTGGAGGACTTCCCAACACCAATCAGACATCGCAGCAGCATCAATGTCTACCTTCGCGCCAGCGTTCTGTGCTCTGCTCCTAGTGGGACTTAAAAGTGAAATTTTTTCGCGACCCTTACAGACGGTGGAAAACTAAATCCGTGAATCCTGAAAGTAACCAATCATAATCTCACTCTATTCTCGTCGGAATTCGTCCCTTACTCTACCATCTGCTGTTCCGTTTCTTTCGTGAATGTTACTTTTGGATCCGAAGAGAGAAGTTAAAATCTCGTAACGTATTAAAATGTCCAATCATCCCAAGGCTTTTATCGCTGCACCCCTGTCTCTCACTCTTTGCGTGTCTCTACAACGGCGCTAGTGCAAGGTGCCACTGGGGTACGGCTCTAGTCAGTCCGCTTTCCTGTTGACATGTCCCTCCCACGGTGCAAGTCCTCCATTACAGTCCAGATATATGTAAAGGAACTGTGCTCACAGATTCATAAGGGAAGAGTTGGCCCTAACACGTGGACAGTAGTTTCGTGACGTGATTAAACGCACAAAACATGATCTCTAACAAACAAACTTCGCCGGCTGCGGTGGTCTCGCGGTTCTAGGCGCGCAGTCCGGAACCGTGCGACTGCTACGGTCGCAGGTTCGAATCCTGCCTCGGGCATGGATGTGTGTGATGTCCTTAGGTTAGTTAGGTTTAAGTAGTTCTAAGTTCTAGGGGACTTATGACCACAGAAGTTGAGTCCCATAGTGCTCAGAGCCATTTGAAAAAAAAAAAAAAAAAAAAAAAAAAAACTTCAATATTATTCACATACAGACAAGGTGATGAACTACAGGAAGCAGTATACATGACAAGATAAACACTTCTTCAAAACTAATTACCTACACAACACACTAATACCTCAGCATTAACAATACGTTACTTCATATTGTCCTGACCTCATGCCATATCACTACATCCATGTTTTCACATTTTCCATGTGGTGAAGCCCTCATTTCTTTTGCGTCCTTAGGGTCTTCACTTCTACAGCATTGGGATTTGGGATTAGAATTATTTGATAATGAGCACTAAAAATTATTAAAAACGTCTTATGCGCTGTATTACATTTGTTGAACAAAAGATGTGATTGAACAACAACTATTTGTCCAGGATGGAAAGAAATTCATCTCCCCAGTTTACAGCTGGACTTACTCCTGAAAGGTGCTGCTCATAGATTTACATAAAGTCTTAAAGATATTAGAAAACAAAGGCTTCGTACCCTTGAGGCCTCTGTTGATAGTGTCTTCCATTTCACGGAAAGAATGTCAGTGGTACAGTTAAATATGAAGGGCTTGTTTCAATAGTCGTACAAGTCCACCCCCTCCACTTTTCTGCCTATACTGCTCCTGAAATTAATGATCCAAACAAACAGAAAGAAAGGTTCATCTCTAGCAAGAAGCCATATGCTTAAATATTTCTGGTATCTCAACTGCAGATTTTTCAGCGCTCATTTAACTTTAGGACCCTATATCTCACGATGAACAAAAATGGACTTGTACCACTATTCTAAAAAGCCCTTCATATTTTCTTAAATGAAATGTTTCAAAGACGAAAAATTATCCATCAAATATAAATATGTTACAAATGTAAGCTATCAATAAGCTCTGGTAAACTTGAAAGCTCATCTCCAACAAACGATGTAGATTTAGCCACACCGATATAGGTTTTTTTATTATCAATAGGCCATAGAAGAGATAGTTTAGAATATAGTGTCTGATGATTCTTTTACCGTAATGCAGATCTGAGAATCCATGACAACTAAGGGTGTATGTTGCAGTCTTGCCATGTACTTTGTTCAGGTAGCATTATTTATTTGTTTAATGCTGTTCAGTTTACATGTTCCAGTGACATAATGTTACAAAATATTCCGTAATATTACCTAAAGTCTTTCAAAGGCGAGAAGAAAAAGAATAACGAAACGTAAGGAATAAAATAACTGACAATTACAGAAACACCAACAACCATGCTAATAATAATTATGAATGAGATTTAAGGAGCTTGTCGAAGTGGGGTGGTATGCGTGCCTCATCGATACATATTGGAATACCGTAGGTGGAACCAGAACGAAGAAGAGTCTGTGGAGGGGAAGCTAACCTGTGGTTCCACAAGTGGAGCAGTACCCTATATATAGCCTCTCTTTGCTGATACTTCTAATGGGTGAAAAGAAGGGAAAACTATATTCACCATTTTTTCCCTTAGGCATGCCACTCTACTGTTTGGCTTAATTGTTTAATAGCTATTGTATACTGCTAGGTAAAACATTCCGGAGGTAAAATTGTCCATCATTCGTATCTTTGAGTGGGGACTGCTCAGGATGTTATCATTGTCAAGAAAAACAAAACTGGAATTCTACAGGTTGAAGTGTGGAATGTTGGGTCCCCCAGTCAGGTAGGTAGAACGGAGAATTATAAAGGGAAAAGGGTAAGTTGAACTCATATGCAGTATGAATTAGTGACGTGCAGTGGTAGGGAGAACAGGACTTCTTGCCAGGTGAGTAGAGAGTTATGAATATCAAATCAAACAGGGAGTAGGAGTAGTCTTAATAATTAATCGGTCTCTAAATAAATACCTTCGCCATTCTTGTTCCACCTACGGTCTGGCTGGTTATCGGTATCGTTGAATCATGCAAACCACCCCTTTCGGGAAGGTTTATATTAATAATAATCATTATAATTATTCACTGCATGGTTGTTTGTGTTATTGTAGTTGTTAGTGTCATTTTCTGTCTGACATTTCACTGTCCTATTTCTTCTAACTTCTCACAGTCTTCAGTGTTTATTATGATATAGTATATAAGATTGCGTCAGTGGAACACATCAACAAGTGAACAGCTTTAAATAATTAAAAATGAAGAATTATATACCAAGTAAGACTGCCGCATTTATTGATGTTTGCCATTCATCCTCAGGTCGATCTATATGAAACCAGAAAAAAATTAATAAAATTTACATGTTTCCTTTGCCTATTCGTTAGAAAGTTATTTTTTATGTGAAAATATTGTGAGATTAAATGACAATTCAAAGGACTGAACTCTCTACCTCAAGAAATGTCATGTAGTTGCTGTTGTTTGGAAAAAAACATTGGTCTTAAGTGAATGAATATGAAATAATCTGAAGAAAGCAACATCGCCAGCGAGTGGAGAAAACTTAGTTAGTACAATGTTTATGTAATAAACGCAACATGAAGTCTGCTTGCAGTGATGACAGCAAGTAACTCTGCCAGCTCAAAAAGCAACTGGACACAACCAGCGGACGTGTGCAAGTAATTTGGTTACGCGAACCAATTAGGCCAACTGCGGAGCGCTCACGCCGAGGGAAACAGGACAACAATCCCGCAGCGGCGGCGGCTGTGGGCTTTCTACATTTGCATTTTTATCGCACTGCTAAATATTCATCAGTTGCGAACTCCGCATGACGTGTCTCAAGGAGACGTCAACAGCACACGAAAAAAGTTATCTGTCCTAGCCCAACACTCTGAATTTTAAATCTCTTTCCTCTAGCAACTTTGGGCACATGTAGCACTACATGAAAGGCACCTGGAAGTGACCGGAATTCATTTTGGGAAGGGTAATGGTGGATCGTGCCCAGTAAGAGTTTAATGACTTTGTACGTGGATTTCTTTATCTGAGAATGGTCATTTAACGACTCTATGGGTGAGCAATCAAACTCTCATTGGCACGCAGTGCTCCTTCCACAGATTCCTAATTTAAAAGAGATATTGAACTTACTACTATAATACTTTGCTTTCAATGCTAACACATTTTCTAAAAATCTGTCGAGTTCTATAATTACCCATCTTTGACAGAACTTGTTTGAGCCGTTTGGTATTATTTCCTACTCAAAAAGGTTTGGGTTCAAGTTGTTAATGTGGTATCGCGTCCGTGTCTACAGAGTCTCCTAATACCACAATATTTTTAAGACCTCATGTGTTTCTTTGGCAAGATTAAGAGTAACACCGTGAAAGGGTGCTTAATTATTGAAAGAGGGGTGCTGGGAGAAGCGAAGCTGTGAACGGGAAGAGTTGAGGTGGTAAGACGCGCCCAAACAGTTCCTACTGAAAGAGCATTACTAGTGAAAGACAAGGTTATGAGCTCGATTCCTGACTCAAACAGAAAGAAATTGTGTTCAAAACAAGGACGAAAGTAATTTTATCACTATGCGTCACTGCCATGGCGCGTAGCTCGATGGCACTTGGGCCTAACATAGAAATAACTACTACAGCATGTTACAGGAGGTATCTGGAAAAAAATGCGCAATGAAACGAACAGAAATGACTCACTGTAAGACAATAACTACATCGAAGTCATGGCACCGTTTTGATGATCCCTTGGACATTACAGAAGGCAGGACACAGTTCGTAGTAGGGTGTGTGATAACCACGGACGGTAACGCATGGTCTGCAACACGCTCCCTTGAAGGCCACAAGACTGCTAAGGAGTTCATGTGAAGAGCATTCTATTCCACTAACAGCACGGTTGACATCTGGTGTATGACCGTTGGTGAGTGCCGTCGCCCTGCGGTATGACTCTCTACACGTGTTTGATGCGGTTTAAGAAAAGGGGACTGACCATTCGCCTCATATCCTCTCGTTTCAAGAGTTCCTGAATCTGCGCTGTTCGATGTGGCCCTGCAGTCTCATCCATAAAACTGATGACACAGCCAAAGGCGCACCTGAAAAGACGCACAGGGTAACAATATCTTTGATCTGTCAATGTATCGTGCTCAAACAGGGTCACTATGCCCAGGCAGCTTTATGCCTCCTCACACCACAAGACTTGGACCTACAAAACGTTCATGTTCGACAGTGTTCCTGTGTCCATTACGTACTGCTGCCACCTCTACCCATATAAGGCTACGGACCGAAACACTACTCAAACTGAATGAGTTCTCACGCGACCCCATTTGTATTTGGTCCATTCCCTATTCTATTGTCATCATCGCAGATACTACCGCCGATATTCGGGTGTCAATGTAACACAACGTGCTATCCGCTAAACAGATAACCACCATATAGCCAAACTGCCACTGTGCTCCGTGAGATGTCATGCCTTGCAGTCCAGTTTAATGTGGTAGCAGTTACATCAGCCGTTTGACATGGCTATTGCATAATGTAGTTCTCATACAGTATTTGATAAGGACTTCCACATCTTTTCTTACGGACAGCAGTGGCTGCTTTTAGGAACGTTCTACATGCACGTGAAAGAATGTTGTGGGCAATACCAAAGTCCTGGGCTACACTCGTCACATTTTGTCCTTCTTCCTCTTTTCTGATTACTCATCCCCGTGTGAAGTCATCCACAAGTTTCCTCTGAGCCATGTTGTAATGAAAAGCACTAGCACAAAGCACAGTGTCTGTACGCTGATTTTCCTGTTACTTCAGATGCCTCGTGTTGCCAAACCAGCCTCATTTGGCACTGTAGTCACGCTGACCTCACTCCATATGAAGACCAACTTTTACAAATTTCTGTGTGCGACTGGGAGACCAATCGTAACATGTTCCCAGACTTTCATTCACTTGTAGCTAGTGGTTAATATGTTATCTTACTTCATCTAGCTCGTTTTTCAGTATAGCAGTTATCGCAGCTTTAACCAACAAGGGAGATTCTTGAAAGACCAATTCAAGAATTCTAATGTTTGTTACATGTGAAACGTATTCTAATTGTTGTAGGGTTCCCACAAGTGTAAAACATTCTCTATTTGCATACAATACATCGAAAAATGATCTAAAAACGTTGTAGAGGTTGCGGCACACAGGTGAAAACAAGGAATAGTTATTTTTCGGGACTCCTTCCTTGAACAGAAAATGGATGGTGAGGTACAGTAACTGAATCATTATTTATGATGAGGCGTAGGACCAGGATGACGTCATTCCAGAATGTAACAGCATCGTTGTGGCTGCTCAGAATGTTAGAGAGTTTCAAATATTGAGTTCTTAACTAACTTCTTAAGTCTTTGAAGCCCTTGTACCACGTGTGCCTTCCCTCGGTAATACGATAAACGTTGAATGAAACACAGTGTAAAGCGTTGTGCTGAAAAGGGCGTGTGACTCTGACAGTAGTATCACAGAGCGTCGAAAGTAATGTCAGACATTATTATGAACCTATTTTGTAACTTCTGTTCATTCTGATTCGGCTGCTGTGCCAAGAGAGAGAAAGCACGCATCTGTCTACTAGTGCATCTGATTAAACGATGCTCGAAGCGGTATGTATCATGTACATGTGGTCCAATAATATATCAACAGTTATTTCCAAGCTGTCATCACTTCTCTAGCGCCAGCGAATAAGAAGAAATTTTCTAGCTTTGCGAAGCTCTGTCGTTAAAGTATTGTTGATTAGCGGCCATCAGCCCCCATTACGCAACAACAACATATTTTTCAAATATTATGGGCTCCACCCGATAAATATAGAAGCACTCTTTATGTTATTTAAGAGAGAAAGCTATACCGATCTTTTTTTGACAAACAGAGTTTTAATCGAAATAGTTTCATTGATGTTGTTGATGTTGTTGTTGTTGCTGTTGTCTTCAGTCCTGAGACTGGTTTGATACAGCTCTCCATGCTACTCTATCCTGTGAAAGCTTCTTCATCTCCCTGTACTTACTGCAACCTACATCCTTCTGAATCTGCTTAGTGTATTCATCTCTTGGTCTCCCTCTACGATTTGTACCCTCCACGCTGCCCTCCAACGCTAAATTTGTGATCCCTTGATGCCTCTGAACATGTCCTACAAACCGGTCCCTTCTTCTTGTCAAGTTGTGCCACAAACTCCATTTCTCTGCAATTCTATTCAATACCTCCTAACTAGTTATGTGATCTACCCATCTAGTCTTCAGCATTCTTCTGTAGCACCACATTTCGAAACTTTCTATTCTCGTTTGTCCAAACTATTTATCGTCCATGTTTCACTTCCATACATGGCTACACTCCATACAAATACTTTCTGAAACGACTTCCTGACACTTAAATCTATACTCGATGTTGACAAATTTTTCTTCTTCAGAAACACTTTCCTTGCCATTGCGTCTACATTTTATACCTCTCTACTTCGACCATCCTCAGTTATTTTGCTCCCCAAATAGCAAAACTCATTTACTACTTTAAGTGTCTCATTTCCTAAACTAATTCTCTCAGCATCACCCGACTTAATTAGACTACATTCCATTATCCTCGTTTTGCTTTTGTTAATGTTTATCTTAGACCCTCCCCTCAAGACACTGTCCATTCCGTTCAACTGCTCTTACAAGTCCTTTGCTGTCTCTGACAGAATTACAATGTCATCGGCGAACCTTAAAGTTTTTATTTCTTCTCCATGGATTTTAATGCCTACTCCGAACTTTTCTTTTGTTTCCTTTACTGCTTGCTCAATATACAGATTGAATAACATCGGGGACAGGCTACAACCCTGTCTCACTCCCTTCCCAATCACTGCTTCCCTTTCATGCCCCTCGAATCTTATAACTACCATCTGGTTTCTGTACAAATTGTAAATAGCCTTTCGCTCCCTGTATTTTACCCCTGCTACCTTTAGAATTTGAAAGAGAGTATTCCAGTCAACATTGTCAAAAGCTTTCTCTAAGTCTACAAATGCTAGAAATATAAGTTTGCCTTTCCTTAATCTATTTTCTAAGATAAGTCATAAGTAGGGTCAGTATTGCCTCACGTGTTCCAACATTTCTGCGGAAACCAAACTGATCCTCGCCGAGGTCGGCTTCTACCAATTTTTCCATTCCTCTGTAAAGAATTCGCGTTAGTATTTTACTGCTGTGACTTATTAAAATGATAGTTCGGTAATTTTCTCATCTGTCAACACCTGCTTCCTTTGGGATGGGAATTATTATATTCTTCTTGAAGTCTCAGGGTATTTCACTTTCTCATACATCTTGCTCACCAGATGGTAGAGTTTTGTCAGGACTGGTTCTCCCAAGGCCGTCAGTAGTTCTAATGGAATGTTGTCTCCTTCCGGGGCCTTGTTTCGACTCAGGTCTTTTAGTGCGCTGTCAAACTCCTCACGCAGTATCATATCTCCCATTTCATCTTCATCTACATCCTCTTCCATTTCCACAATATTGTCCTCAAGTACATCGCCCTTGTATAGACCCTCTATATACTCCTTCCACCTTTCTGCTTTCCCTTCTTTGCTTAGAACTGGGTTTCCACCTGAGCTCTTGATATTCATACAAGTGGCTCTCTTTTCTCCAAAGGTCTGTTTAATTTTCCTGTAGTCAGTATCTATCTTACCCCTAGTGAGAGAAGCCTCTACATCCTTACATTTGTCCTCTAGCCATTCCTGCTTAGCCATTTTGCACTTCCTGTCGATCTCATTTTTGAGACGTTTGTATTCCTTTTTGCCTGCTTCATTTACTGCGTTTTTATACTTTCTCCTTTCATCAATTAAATTCAATATTCCTTCTGTTACCCAAGGATTTCTTCTAGCCCTCGTCTTTTTACCTACTTGGTCCTCTGTTGCCTTCACTACTTCATTCCTCAGAGCTACCCATTCTTCTTCCACTGTATTTCTTTCCCCCATTCCTGTCAATTGTTCCCTTATGCTCTCCCTTAAACTCTGTACAACCTCTGGTTCTTTCAGTTTATCCGTCCCATCTCCTTAAATTCCCACCTTTTTGCAGTTTCTTCAGTTTTAATCTACAGTTCATAACCAACAGATTGTGGTCAGAGTCCACATCTGCCCCTGGAAATGTCTTACAATTTAAAACCTGGTTCCTAAATCTCTGTCTCACCATTATATAATCTATCTGATACCTTCTAGTATCTCCAGGATTCTTCCATGTATACAACCTTCTTTTATGATTCTTGAACCAAGTGTTAGCTTTGATGAGGATACGTAATTCTCCGTTCCAGTTAGTTTTGCTACGAAATAAATTTGTGAAATAACATCTGAACGAATATATATGATAGACTAATGGAGTAATGACCCACTTGAAAGCATACAACAATATTTTCAGTCGAAAGTCTGCATACTTTCTTTCTAAATTTCTGTAGCTACGTAGGTGTGTAGTTTTGGTGGCTTTTCCCGTACCGCAAAATTTATGCCGTGCTGAGCACAGTGCTTATTAGGCACTGCGATTAATAGCGTTGGACACTCGACTTACTTGTGTCGCACATTTTAACAACTTTAAATAATTTTCTTTGTGTACGTAACGAATGATTATTATTCTTGGATGTTACTATCTGCCCATTTCTACGAACACTTTCACGCGTAATTTGACACAACTAATATTATCATACCGAGCAGTGGCTACGTGCGTGAAATCAAATAACCTTGCAGAATCGGCTATTTGGCGTCGTCATTAAGGGAAAGCGAGAAGCGGTCAGTACACATATCACTTATTTGTTCATCGTATGATGTCGTGAATTAATAAGATGTTGACGAACTGCAAGACGACCGCACCTGGTGATCAGCACCTATTTTTTTCTCTGATTAAAAGCAAGGCGGCTTCTGTAGATCATACACTCATTGT
Organism: Schistocerca nitens; assembly: GCF_023898315.1. Taxonomy (NCBI): domain Eukaryota; kingdom Metazoa; phylum Arthropoda; class Insecta; order Orthoptera; family Acrididae; genus Schistocerca; species Schistocerca nitens. The sequence continues at coordinate 593,272,604 of NC_064618.1, read as the reverse complement.
ATCAGTAAGTGAACTGTACGCTATTTCTCCGGATATTGTTATCGACTGCTACAGTGCGTGCATGCTACAGGTCAGTAAAATAGGCGTTTCTGCGACAACTTTTATCGTGGGCCTGCATGGATACATCTAACGAGTAGTACTAAACAGTAATTTATAGTCCGCCAGCATCACAGTTTGGTGCGATTCTAAATTCCCCCGAATTGCGGTTCGATTGGGAAAGGCAAACGGTACATCTTTGTCTAACTCCGCAGGCTGTCCTGTGGTTCATACGAAGGACTCTCACGTTCCATTCGCAAACGATACATGGGAAGAGCGACTGTCACTAATATTTTGCAAGGGAACGATTTCACTGGTAGTCTTTTAGTCTTCACTTCAGGAGACGTATGTGGGAGGAAATATTATGATCCTCGAATCTTCTTGGAAGAATCTGTCAGAAATCTCATGTGATGCAAATCGCCTCTCTTGTACCGTCGTGAAGAAACATGCTACTTATTTGAAAAGCTTCTACTAATCCAGCTGGTAAGGATCACATAATGACGATCAATATTAAAGACTTGGTTGGAAATTGTTTCGAAACCAATACATCCATGGTTCAATTACATTTTCTTAAGGAACATGAGGTTGACATTTACTTACGAATTATTTTCATGTGGTCATTCTATTTTAGGTCACTTCAGATAGTTAATGCCAGGTATTTTATGGTTTTCGCAGATGTCAGTGATCTATCTCTCCTAACGCAGTCAAATAGCAAAGGATCTCTTCATCCAGTTAGGCGCAATAAGTTACATTAATTTACATTAATGGTCAATCGTCGATCATCGGATGCTCTTCCTGCAATTCGCTACAGTCGTCTGGCCTTGTAAGTCTTCTCCAGACAACAGCGTCTTCTGTGAATGGTCTAACAGAGTTTCTGTCATTAAACTCCATGTATCCTAAAATGTAATGAGGTCAAAGGACACAGCATCAAACTGGGGGGGGGGGGGGGGGCGATGCTTACGAAGACGTGGATCATGGGGCAACTAAAACCAAGTTTCCAACAGTAGCATGCTAATCTCAAAACTAGAATCAATAACAGCGAAAGATAAACTTGCAACGTTGGTCCATAACAGGCTGACGGCCAACTTCATTTAGATCACACATGACGTAAGCACGTGGAAAACGATAACACACACAAACGGCGTATTGCAGCCCTTTACGTTTCAATATTGCCCCATACGATGTTGTACAGATGATAAGACAAGAAACGGAAGACGTCAAAATCTACATATATGCGGACGACATGTTCATCGGATCGAACTCCAGACTCAACCTGCAAAGAGCAACCAATCAACTCGAGAAGTGGGGGCAGGAGAACAAAATGGAAATAAACGCGGGAAAAATATTAAAGATGACATTCCGCTACTGAGGTCGAGAAGCTGCGGAGGACAGAATATATCTTGGGAAGGAACGTCTTACGACAGTCAAAAGCTTCAAATATCTGGAACTGACTCTACAAAACCACTGCCACATAATTCCGAATACAAGTAAAATCTCGAATAGCAGCTGCCACAGAAGCCATGTATGACATCAAGGCAATATTCAGACAATCACCGAAAACAGCCATGGCCTTGTTTGACGAAAAATAGTTCCCATCGCAACCTATGGATTAGATCTCATTTGGGAAAAGTTGAGTCTAAAAGACCTAAGGACTCTGGAAGGAGTTAATCACGCTTCTTGAAAGCCGCCGTAGGTGTTACAAAACACACAAAGGCGAGGCTAGTATACGAACTCGCCAGGGAACCCTTGTTCATAGACGAACTGCGTATGAGGCTCCCATCCACCGAAACTCGAATAAACTCCTACATGAAAGAGAGAAGAAGAGAAGGGACATCTGGATGGACGTTTATACAACAGAAGCCATGACAAACAGATCCTGTACCAACACATATCAAGAACTCCGACACCTGGTGAACTCAACAGCAGTGCATGGATACCACCACAAAATACGCGAGAACAAGAGATTCCACGACCCCGGCAGCAACTGTGTATGTGAACTGTGCGACAAACTCTATGACAGTTACCATATGACCAACTGCAAAAAACGAGTAAAATCACTAGTAGAACTCTGTAAATAATAAACAATGTGAACACTGAAATGTGACGAACAAGTTGTGATATCACAAAGCTATCTAATTTATGTAACTTATGCACAACTTGTGTGCATTCATTCTAACAATAATAAAACCAACTGTTTCACAAGAAGTCCGTTTGCGGAATCCAGGCTACTTTCGTAGAGGATACTTTCATTCTGTAAAAACGTCATAATTCCTTAACATGAAACATATTCCATAATACTACAGTAGAATTACTTTACAGATATAAGCTTATAAATATCTGCAATTGCCCGTCCAACTTTCTCGAAGATTGGAATGGCTTGCACTCTTTCCTAATGGCTTGGCATCCTTCATTGCTCCAACGGGTAATGATAAGGTGTTGCTAGAACGAGATCACGTTTTTTCACATAATCTGTGGAATCGCACAGATGTTTCATCTGGGGAAGATGCCTTTCCAGTACAGGGAAATTTTAGTTTGTTTTCTATTTTTCGATCTATTGTCTCAATGTCTTGTATCTCGCCGTCAGTGAGGTGACTGAGACGTTTCCGCAAGACAGAAGTCATTATTTCCAGTTTCTCTTTGTGTCATCTCCCGTTTCGGTGCTATAATGGCTGTTGTACGGCTGAGTATAAAATTTCAGTTATCAGACAAGCGTGACAACAGAAGTAGGACGAATTAGAACATGCGCTGCTATGATCGTAACAGTTCGGTTGGGATCCTAAGAAAATTTCAGAACAAATATGGTATTCATTCATACCTCTTCCACACTCGACGATAGTTAGGGTTCAGACAATACCTGCGCTTACCGAATAAGAGAATCAGACGTCATTGATCCAGGTTCCTTTTCAGCTCATTACTTACGTACCTTTCTCACAGTTCGCAGTGGTGAAGACTTCGTACTGTCCTTCCTAGAGGTCAAACTGATAGAGACGATCGCGTACTAACTGCCTATACACTGAGGTGACATCAGGGATGCCTTCCGTTGGCGGGAGTCGTACAGCAGCTCGACGTGGCATGGACTCAACAAGTCGTTTTAAATCCTCTGCAGAAATATCGCAGAAATGTTGCATCTATAACCATCTACAATAGCGAAAGTATTGACGGTATAAGATTATGTCTTATAAATGTTCGATGGAATTTATGTCGGGCGATCTGGGTTGCCAAATAATTCGCTCGAATTGTCCAGAATATCCTTCAAACCAATAACGAACAACTGTACACAGAAATTCAAAAATTTGAAACGTAAATGGCTGCAGACTGACTTCAAGTAGACAAGCATGTTCATTTCCAGTCAATTCAGTTCAGTAGGACTGGAAGACCCAGTCCGTTCTACGTAACAGAGCCCACTCCAGTGTGAAGCCCTGTTAACAACTTGGGTACATGGCTTCATGGGGTCTGCGCCACACTCTGACAGTACCACCAACACTTACCAACTGAAACCGAGATTCATCTGACCAGGCCACGGTTTTTCAGGGGACTAGAGTGCAATCGATATGGTCACGAGCTCAGAGGCGTTGCAGGCCATGTCGTGGTATAAGCAAAGTCACCTTCGCTTGTGGCCTACTGCTATTAACGCCGAATTCCATAGCACTGTCTTAACGGTTACGTTCGTTGTATTTCTCGAATTCATTTCTGTGGTTATATAACGCTGTATTACTTGTCTATTAGCACTGACAACTCTGCTCAAATGTCCGCAGCTCGTGGTCTCGCGGCCGCGTTCTCGCTTTCCGAGCACGGGGTCCCGCGTTCGATTCCCGGCATGGTCAGGGATTTTCACCTGCCCCGAGATGACTGGGTGTTTGTGTTGTCCTCGTCATTTCATTATCATACAAAAGTGGCAAGATTGGACTGATCAAAGGTTGGGATATTGTGGGGGCGCTGATATCTGCACAGTTGAGCGCCCCACAAACCAAACATCATCATCTACGCAAACGCCACTGCTCCTGGTCGTTAAGTGAAGGCCGTTGGCCACTGCGTTGTCATGGTGACAGTTAATACCTTAAACTTGGTATTCTCGGCACATTCTTGGCACTGTGGATCTCGGAGTATTGAATTCCTCCGAAATGGAATGTGCCGTGCGACTAGCTCTGTCACTCCGCCGTAATCACGTCGGAACCATTTTCACCTGAATCATCCGAGTACAAATCACAGGTCCGGCGCTGCACTGCCCGCATAACCCTGTGCCAGACTTTTGTCACTGCAGTGTAAAGGCAGCGCGCAGTTTTGTTGCATTCTCCTCGCAAGAACTACGAGCCATAATACGTAAGTGATGTTCGTCAGCTGGTGTTATTGACCTAGACGACCAATACGAGGCAGATTATCAAGTTTTTTGTGTCTCGCGATAGCGGCTGAATGTTCGAATTGTGTCGCACATTTGATAAAGTGAGTGTTAATGCCCGATAGAACCGCGAGCCTGAGTTCTCTCCAGCTAAGAAGCCTATAGTCAAAGTAGGAACTGCCAACGGCCACGTAGCTTCACCGCCATGGTAAGAAAATTAACAATGCCCGCTCAATGCTGAATTAAGAATAAACGATATTAACCCTTCGGCCACCTAGCTGCATCTTAGGGTCGTATGGGATTAATAGTTTAAAATTAACCACCGATTTCATAATCCGACCACAACAGTTAGTAGAGGCGTTATTTTAATTTCCATTTTGAGTGATAACCTTCACGAGAAAAAGCGTGAAAGAAGTGAAGGGAACAGCTCCATGCACTTTATGGTGCTGATATCGTAGATTTGAACGCGACCTAACTTACAAAATCTCTGCTTGACTTAATATCTAACTCCTCGTTCCATTATAAGGTGTATAATGTCGGTCTCCTGGGGTCTGTGGGTTTCTGTAATAATAACTTCACAACCCCACACCCCCATCCTCCCTCGCCCAAGCCGCTCTAACCACTGTTACTTCTTCATGGAGGGGCGGCGACTAACCAATCCTCGGCCCCTGTTAAAAGGCATAGGACGCTAAGCCAACGAGAGTGGTTGGAAAAGGGCGGACGGTCGTTGCCCCTAGATTCTTTCTAAACAGAGAAAAGTTACAGAAAGTTCTGCCCGGGATTCTACAGGATCCATCAATGGACTCGACTTTTAAAACGGTGTAAGGCTCGCTTCTGCCGTTCGGACTAGTTGCCGCCCAGTGGGGTGTAAAGAAAGCCAACGACGTCTCCCACTGTTCCCAGACAAAGAAAGAGAGGGGCCACCCGTAACTCGAAGCTATGTTATGTCACCATGGTCTCATACCATGTGAGGGATACGCTGGGACATGACATATGGAAAGGACTGAGGCTACGGGTCGGAATAACTAAATGGAAAATCATATTATCTCATATTTCCGAAAGAAACATCTTACTCTATAAATTAACGTGTCAGAGACAAAAATGTAACTGAATAATATTGAACTAAACAGTGGTACGCTCGGGAGGAAATTATGAAGTAGGTATGAAAATAACGGACTGGCTTCAGCAAGTCACTACGAGGGTACAAAAACAATTTTGAATAGTATATAATTACTATGAAATATTGTTTTTTGGTACCAATCGCAGTTGTGAGCATCAGAATAATTCTCTTGTTTCAGTGTATTTCATTTGATATTAGCAACTGACTATATTTCCTTTCGTTACTTTTTTGCGATAAAACTGACATGTTTTCAGAAACATTATGCTGAGAAGCTGTACAGAACGTAAATGATGTACCATAGAGTGACGAACGTTCATTCAGTCAGCCTTCAGTTGTTTTCGTTGTATCATTTACACAAGAATCAGAATACAGAAACATAATAATAACCCAAAGCAAAGGAGTAGTACGGAGAATATTTGATATCATACTTTTTGAGATTAATAATGGCTGTTACAACTCATCAGCCATCTTACTTATTCAACCACTACAATCGTACTTAACACAACTCAGCTTTTTTATGTACCACTAAATGCATTGAATATTACTCTTACCTGTAACTGACAATGTAATGTATTACTATGGAATTACGTAAGGGTTTACTGAATTGTAATCTAAAAACGTAACTGTATCTTAACGTTCGTAGACATGAATACGCAGAAAACCACATAAGACTCGCATGAACGCTATACGGAATATTAGGTGCATGATAGCACGTAAGAGATAAAATTACGAAACCTTCTACGATGACTGTGTCGAGGTTCTGTGTGTCTATAAAATACCTGTGTGGTACAACCAGTAGCAGATTTTAACGATATCTTCGGACATAATGACACTGAATGATACGCTTGAGAAATTCCCCTCCCTGCTACTTCTATGCGAATCCACAAACCGTTTGGACATCTGGTGATACATTTACGACATGTTAAAAGTCGGAAGCTGTGTCGTACGTTGGAGGCCTCTGTGATTTTAATATTCAATAACGTAACGTAAAACCGCATGTTACCTGAGGTGTTCTGACGCATCTCTTTGTAGATCGCATCACCTTGCCTGGCTCAGCACTTCCTCCAGACTCTGTAACACAATTAGCCTCCCCACATTCTCCAAGTGTCCGAATGCATATGTGAACGTCCACACAAAGCTGCTAACAAAGAGACGGACAAATTAATAATCCATCCATTTAATTACAAATTGGCAAATCGGGAACTTTTCCCAATGAACCCAGCACCCGTTACTCCCCCCCGCGCCCCATGATTTCACTTAGGACCACCGAGCGAGGTGGCGCAGTGGTTAGCACACTGGACTCGCATTCGGGAGGACGACGGTTCAATCCCGTCTCCAGCCATCCTGATGTAGGTTTTCCGTGATTTCCCTACATCATTTCAGGCAAATGCCGGGATGGTTCCTTTGAAAGGGCACGGCCGATTTCCTTCCCAATCCTTCCCTAACCCGAGCTTGCGCTCCGTCTCTAATGACCTCGGTGTAGACGGGACGTTAAACACTAACCACCACCACCACCACCACTTAGGACCCATTAATTTTATTTCAAGTTTCGCAATATTTCAGTCGCTAACTAACCTCTTAATAAAATTACCACAGAAAGGAACCTAGAATAATTTGAGGTGCCGAAAAACTGAAATCAGAAGTCGTATTTCTGCAGTGGTCATTCTGATAAAAGATGATGACTTGTTAGCTGGCGGCACTATAAAAAAGTACACATGCTTCTCCACAGGGATTATGGTTGGTTGGTTGGTTTGGGGAAGGAGACCAGACAGCGTGGTCATCGGTCTCATCGGATTAGGGAAGGATTGGGAAGGAAGTCGGCCGTGCCCTTTCAGAGGAACCATCCCGGCATTTGCCTGGAGTGATTTAGGGAAATCACGGAAAACCTAAATCAGGATGGCCGGACGCGGGATTGAACCGTCGTCCTCCCGAATGCGAGTCCAGTGTCTAACCACTGCGCCACCCCGCTCACAGGGATTATGGGACAACCTTTTCCGATGGTTGGAACTGAGGCAGAATGTGAAACCTCTGCCCATGCTGCACTTCGTAGGTAAATCTATAGTTTAGGACCGGAAGCTTAATAAAATGGGGCGCCTATGATGCCATAACAGCCCATAGTGCAGTCGCCAGTGGCCTCATTCACCAAACCGTCCGACGGAAGACAACACAGACGCGAATGAGCTTTGCTCTTGCCGCGTGCTGCCTTGCCTATAGTCACAGTTTGTCCGTTCACTGCTTTGGGCAGAACGTTGTCATGACATTCGCATGCAGGTCACAGACTACAACATACATAGGCGGCTACGTCGCACCTCGGCCGAACTCCGACTGCGTGAGCCACGTGGTAAGAAATCATACAGTCGCCTCATTTCTCATTCCGATCATTGACTTATGGGTTCAGTACTCTCGGTGTACACGTTCTTGCAGGCCGACTACTGGTATACGTTATGGTTAAACATCCTTTGTAGGTGTTTTTGTGGACTGTTTTTGTCTGAGTTTCACCGGTCCCTATAGCGTAACGCGCAAAATGCTATCTTGAGTGACAGGAAGACGAGATAGATACCCAGTTTCCGCCTCAGAAAGTACGGTACATAATCTTGTAAAATACTCGTACAATGACACACAATAAAATGTTTACACAATTGACAAAATGTTCAAATGTGTGTGAAATCTTATTGGACTTAACTGCTAAGGTCATCATTCCCTAAGCTTACACACCACTTAACCTAAATTATCGTAAGGACAAACACACACACCCATGCCCGAGGGAGGACTCGAAACTCCGCCGGGACCAGCCGCACAGTCCATGACTGCAGCGCCTGAGACCGCTCGGCTAATAACGCGCGGCAAAATTGACAGATAAGCAGCGCACACCATTTCCCTCCCTCAGGGCACTGACGACTGCAACGGCATGAGAAGCATCCAGCCACGAAGTTATATAAAATAAAATCTGCCAGAAATTGAGTGTAAGATGAGCCTGTAACTAGGCGGCGTATAAACGCTATCGAAAACGAAAGGGACACTAGTTATCTCAGTTTCAGATATCTATCGGTCTTTGCGGCGTTAAATGGAACTGATTTAATGTAACTGAAGACTATTTTTAGGTCATGTTTGCAGCTCTGTTCTCGGAATACACCTCTTGTGTTAATCAGTAACAATTTTCTAATTATGGTTGTAGTGCGTATTATAACACTATTCTCTAATAACTGAACCTTTAGTTCTGCCACGGAAAATGCTACTTATAATACTAACATGGCGTGAAACACGATAATGTTAACCTCTCAGAGTATTTCAAAGTTCGAACGTGCGTGTGTCTAATTGAAAAGGGTTTCGGACTATAATTCAGAATTTTGTGAATTTGACAGTAAAACCAAACGGGCCTTAACCTTGTGAGTTAACAGAAGTGGTAAAATTATAAGTGAAAGCAAAAAAAAAAAAAATGAACGGTCGCCAGCCTAGTTAGGCACATTAATTTGGAAATACATGTTTGAGAAAATTGGATATTATTTATTGAAGTTACTTTTGTTGAGATTTCCCTCTGAATAGCAAACAGGATACAAACTGACAAGGTGCACTCTGTACTCCTTGTAGGATCAGTTGCCAATAACACACACACCAGTAAATTAAGTACAGCAAAATTGCACCGAGCTCTTACTAATGGCCGGCCGAAGTGGCCGTGCGGTTAAAGGCGCTGCAGTCTGGAACCGCAAGACCGCTACGGTCGCAGGTTCGAATCCTGCCTCGGGCATGGATGTTTGTGATGTCCTTAGGTTAGTTAGGTTTAACTAGTTCTAAGTTCTAGGGGACTAATGACCTCAGCAGTTGAGTCCCATAGTGCTCAGAGCCATTTGAACCATTTGAACCATCTTACTAATGACACTCACAATCATTAGTGTTACTCGATCAAAATACTGAAACATCATTGCGTGAAGCGCAGAACTAATTTTGGACACGAGGGGCTTCTATCTAGACTGACATGAATAACACAAATAAAGATGAATAACATCTTAAATACTCTGTTTAAGCTCCTCTGCATAAAGCAGTTGTCCTTAGTAACAGTAATAGTTCATTTTTGTCGTAATGGGAGGACAATATGATGGGGACCCATAAACTGGCATAATTTCACTAGCCAAGGCTGTTTTATTATTTCTAAGGTAAAAACAGTCTCTAAAAGCTGATCATTCAATATATTACTTTGAAAGGTAATAAAATGCAACGCTGGACTTAATTAACTTCAAAAGTAACTATTCATGATGGGTAATAAAACTACACTATCCTTGAAAATGTACATAACTTCACTTCTAATAGTGCTAACGCAAGTCGGTCCATTAAAAATTTATATGTAACTGTATGAAAGAAGATTGTATACATGGAAGAACCCTGGAGATACTGAAAGGTATCAGATAGATTATATAATGGTAAGACAGAGGTTTAGGAACCAGGTTTTAAATTGTAAGACAATACCAGGGGCAGATGTGGACTCTGCCCACAATCTATTGGTTATGAACTGTAGACTAAAACTGAAGAAACTGCAAAAAGGTGGGAAATTAAGGATATGGGACCTGGATAAACTAAAAGTACCAGAGGTTGTACAGAGTTTCAGGGAGAGCATAAGGGAACAATTGCCAGGAATGAGAGAAAGCAATACAGTAGAAGCAGAATGGGTAGCTTTGAGGGATGAAATAGTGAAGGCAGCAGAGAATCAAATAGGTAAAAAGACGAGGGCTAGAAGAAACCGTTGGGTAACAGAAGAAATATTGAATTCAGTTGATGAAAGGAGAAAATATAAAAATGCAGTAAATGAAGCAGGCAAAATGGAATACAAACGTCTCAAAAATGAGATCGACAGGAAGTGTCAAATGGCTAAGCAGGAACGGCTAGAGGACAAATGTAATGATGTAGAGACTTATCTCACTAGGGGTAAGATAGATACTGCCTACAGGAAAATTAAAGAGACCTTTGGAGAAAAGAGAACCACTTGTATGAATATCAAGAGCTCAGATGGAAACCCAGTTCTAAGCAAAGAAGGGAAAGCAGGAACGTGGAAGGAGTATATAGAGGGTCTATACAAGAGCGATGTGCTTGAGGACAATATTATGGAAATGGAAGAGGATGTAGATGAAGATGAAATGGGAGATACGATACTGTGTGAAGAGTTTAACAGAGCACTGAAAGACCTGAGTCGAAACAAGGCCCCGGGAGTAGACAACATTCCATTAGAACTACTGATGGCCTTGGGAGAGCCAGTCCTGACAAAACTCTACCATTTGGTGAGCAAGATGTACGAGACAGGCGAAATACCCACAGACTTCAAGAAGAATATAATAATTCCAATCCCAAAGAAAGCAGGTGTTGACAAATGTGAAAATTACCGAAATATCAGTTTAATAAGTCACAGCTGCAAAATACTAACGCGAATTCTTTACAGACGAATGAAAAACTGGTAGAATGTGACCTCGGGGAAGATCAGTTTGGATTCCGTAGAAATGTGGGAACACGAGAGGCAATACTGACACTACGACTTATCTTAGCAGAAAGATTAAGAAAAGGCAAACCTACGTTTCTAGAATTTGGAGACTTAGAGAAAGCTTTTGACAATGTTGGCTGGAATACTTTCAAATTCTGAATGTGTCAGGGGTAAAATACAGCGAGCGAAAGGCTATTTACAATTTGTACAGAAATCAGATGGCAATTATAAGAGTCGAGGGGTATGAAAGGGAAGCAGTGGTAGGGAAGGGAGTGAGACAGGGTTGTAGCCTATCCCCAATGTTATTCAATCTGTATATTGAGCAAGCAATAAAGGAAACAAAAGAAAAAGTTCGGAGTAAGTATTAAAATCCATGGAGAAGAAATAAAAAATTTGATGTTAGCCGATGACATTGTTATTCTGTCAGAGACAGCAAAGGACTTGGAAGAGCAGTTGAACGGAATGGACAGTGTCTTGAAAGGAGGGTATACGATGAACATCAATAAAAGCAAAACGAGGATAATAGAATGTAGTCGAATTAAGTCGGGTGATGCTCAGGGAATTAGATTAGGAAATGAGACACTTAAAGTAGTAAATGAGTTTTGCTATTTGGGGAGCAAAATAACTGATGATGGTCGAAGTAGAGAGGTATAAAATGTAGACTGACAATGGCAAGGAAAGCGTTTCTGAAGAAGAAAAATTTGTTAACATCGATTATAGATTTAAATGTCAGGAAGTCGTTTCTGATAGTATTTGTATTGAGTGTAGCCATGTATGGAATTGAAACATGGACGATAAATAGTTTGGACAAGGAGAGAATAGAAGCTTTCGAAATGTGGTGCTACAGAAGAATGCTGAAGATAAGGTGGGTAGATCACGTAACTAATGAGGAGGTATCGAATAGAATTGGGGAGAAGAGGAGATTGTGGCACAACTTGTCTAGAAGAAGGGATCGGTTGCTAGGACATGTGCTGAGACATCGAGGGATCACCAATTTAGCATTGGAGGGCAGCGTGGAGGGTGAAAATCGTAGAGGGAGACCAAAAGATGAATACACTAAGCAGATTCAGAAGGATGTAGGTTGCAGTAGGTACTGGGAGATGAAGAAGCTTGCACAGGATAGAGTACATGGAGAGCTGCATCAAACCATTCTTAGGACTGAAGATCACAACAACAACATGTAACTGTACTTTCATCATTTGTGAAGCCGGTAACGTTGGCCATAAAATTGACACAATCTTGCACTGTATTTCTACAAAACTATATTTTATAATAAACTAAGGATACTTTAGCAAAGGCCTATCCAACTTAACTTTTATGGTTTTAGCTTTTAAATAATTAAGGTTTTCACTTTCCTATTGATTAACCTACAAATTTTTGTACTTAAATTTACTACCTTAACAATTTCATTTGAAGCGGTCAATAAACAAGGCATCGAAATTTTACTCTTACTTTATCTTTTGCTACTCCAATTTACTTTAGACAAAAAATCACCTTTAAACACGCTAATGCCAGAATTCTTCATTTTAATCAGGATAATGGGTTATATTAGCACTTAGGTGAGGACCCTGCGTCGGTTCGTGATCAGAATTGGAATTATAGTTTTGAACACGAATTAACCTTTTATGTGATTATTATTGACACAACACACAAATAAACTCGTCCATGCCAATATACATTACGTAACAGAATGTATGAAGACTGTGAAGCGGTGGCGAAGATTAGTGGCACGCCTAATGGTGGCTAACTATACTCACGGCTCTTGATGTGCGAATGCTCAATAAAATCTCTTCTTGGCGTCGGATTTTCAACATATTAAAGCCATTTCATTAATTCGTGAATATCAAATAACAGAAAGATCCACATCCGAGGCAAATCCCTTTTATGCAGCTTCCAACTGCACCGTCCAGGGGTACCGAGCTTAGGCTAGCCATACGCTGCGTGACGTTCAGACAAAGGAGCCGCTCAGTTCGACCGCCAAACCCACCTTTTACATCGCGCCGTGCCACCTTCGTAGCGGAGGGACTTCCCAACTGCGTTTACACGTAACAAATTCAAGTGCCCTTAGCTTGAACATACTTTTAACAAACGTACTTCTTTCATAAACACATTCATATTATAATAATTTAAAATTTCAAGATAATCTTTTTCTTTTCCCATATATACATTACAAAACTAATTTTCTTGCCGTATATCAGGAGTTCAAACAACACAAAATGCACACTTCATAAATTCAGATACACAGTTACTCAAAGTAAACCTACTCCTAATATATATAATTGTTACAGTATCCACCACCCTCAGTCTCCTAATTAAATCTGGGGCGCCTAGCCGTAACTGTGTGGTTATAGAGAGCAGTTACCCAAAGGCAATCCACTATGGGCTGTAATAATCGTACAGCAGCGAAACTTGTTCGACATGCTAACACGTTAGTGTGGAATCGATTTTTAATCGAAAAAAAAATTAGTTCCATTTTTGGCCACCAGGTGAAAATCTTACGCTGTACAGCACCTCGTCGGCGTTTCCAGTGCTAATATTGAACAAACTGTGAAAGCAGGAGTTACTAATAAAATCAGTATTATGGCTTTCTCACTTGTTTGACCTTTTCTGCCCAAGGCCTGTTCCTAATCCATTATACACGGAAACATTTCTATACGTCCATCTTGCATTCACAACGCGAGATTCGCATCTGGTGGCCAGATTCGGTACCAGTTTTCTTCCTTCGTAAGTCTGTTCCACCCTGACAGATTACAATATCTACCAAGTTTCGCCTGCCAAATGATAATTACAGGCTACACTGGATCTGTGCGAGTAGCTGTATATAAGCTGTAACAATATCGTAGGTGAGAAGCCAATCTTTCCACGGTCGAGACTGGGATGGATGTCAATTTAAATCACAGGATACTATTAAGGTTTCTGTCCCGTCAGTCAGGGCAAGCTTTTGAGAGACGGAAACTTCCTGGCAGATTAAAACTGTGTGCCCGACCAAGACTCGAAGTCGGGAACTTTGCCTTTCGCGGGCAAGTGCTCTACCATCTGAGCTACCAAAGCACGACTCACACCCGGTCCTCACAGCTTTACTTCTGCCAGTATCTCGTCTCCTACCTTCCAAACTTTACACAAGCTCTCCTGCGAACCTTACAGAACTAGCACTCCTGAAAGAAAGGATATTGCGGAGACATGGCTTAGCCACAGCCTGGGGGATGTTTCCAGAATGAGATTTTCACTCTGCAGCGGAGTGTGCGCTGATATGGAACTTCCTTTCAGATTAAAACTGTGTGCCCGACCGAGACTCGAACTCGGGACCTTTGCCTTTCGCGGGCAAGTGCTCTACCATCTGAGCTACCGAAGCACGACTCACGCCCGGTCCTCACAGCTTTACTTCTGCCAGTATCTCTCTCCTACCTTCCAAACTTTACAGAAGCTCTCCTGCGAACCTTGCAGAACTAGCACTCCTGAAAGAGACTGCTGTCTTTGCGTGGCCGATAACAACATAAAGTTGTTAAAATCTTTCACCAGCGAGTCGTGAAAGAAAAGTAATGAGACTGACAACACTGCGAGTGATGTGGCTACGCAGTGTTGTTCTAATTGTGCAGACGGGTGCGTTCATCCTTTCCAAACGTTCAGTCGGAGTTTCAGGTCCGTACTCCCATCAGTGAATCCGTGTTTTTGTTGTGTGTTAGGATGGTGGAAAGAAGTAATTTAGAGCAACATAAGATATCAAGGAATATGTCAAAATTTTGAAATCTGTGAGTATAGCTTTTGAAATTCGAAACAGGCTTATGGGGAACATTCCTTATCAACACAAAAATTTTCCACTGCCACTAATCAGTTTTGGAAGGCCGAGAATAGAACGAAGATAAAACTCGTTCAGAGAGAGCTTCGACTACGGAAACTGACAGAATTGTCGGGCTTGTGCCTGTTCGTGTGAGACCAGACCTACCTTTAACAATAACGATGATGGGTATCCTATTGAACTTAAATATTTTGACCGTAAATAAAATTTTGACCGAAGTGTCCCACATGAGAAAGGCTTATGCCAAAATGATGCTGAAACATTCAGTACTGATCAAAAGGATTTTCGAAGAAACGTTTGCGTCGATCTTCTTCAGAGGACTACCAGTGACCAAGAATGGTTCAATCGTTTGAAGACAGATGCTAAATCCAGGAGTTTTTAGTACGATCATCAAACAAAGCGGCCAAGTGAGAAGTGGCACACTTAATTATCTCCTCGGCCGAAAGAAGCTCAAATAAGCAAATCAGTGACCAAAAATTCTGATTTGCTTTTTTGACAGAAGGAGTAACGTGCACAAGTAATTTACATTTTTAGGACAAAGTGTTCTTCAAGTGTTCTACAAAGATGTCCTTGAAAGTTTCAGGTAAAGAGTGGATCCAGCGAGATCGGATATTGCAGACAAGTACACTCTGCCTCGTGACAACGACCCATGTCACAAGGCCGCTCTCATCAGGGAATTTTTGACCTCAAAAGGCGTTCCTGTTGCTCCACAGTCCCACTATTTACCTGATATAGGTCTTAGTGACTGTTTTCTCCAAACTGAAAGATGTCATGAAAGGACGTCATTTTGGGATTCCGGAGAACATTCAGAACAATAAGAAACACGTTAAAGGCCCTACCATTTGAAGCGTTTCAGCGCATCTAACGTAGCAAGGAGCAACGACTCCGACGGTGTATAGCTGACGATGGGAACTAATTTCAAGGAGACAATACGGTTGTTTGAAGAAGTATAAGAACTTTGATAGATAGAAAATAGTCTAAATAAGTTCCTCACAGACCCCGCATTGTTAAAATCTGTCCAAGGACTGCTGAGAGGTTAGTACGACACCCCTCGCCAGCCTCTATAACTGATGGACTATCCCACAGAGCTTAAGCAGTATGGAATGGCGCACCTCTTTATATCGCCCTAGTTCCGTCCGACTCGATGCCCCAAGGGTACCACAGGCGTTGTTGTTGTCACACATGATAACACTGTGTCCTCACTGTCGCATCCTGTCCCCATACCACATACAAGTTTAATAAAGTATTCCTTGCACTGCGATGTTTATGCACAAGAAAATTTTCTTTGTGTGCTTCGTGTTGTCCTTCCTGGTGCAGCTATTTTAATGAACAATAGAGTGTACAGATCAAGTATAAAATAAGTTTCTGTCGAAGACACATAGCTACAGAGTGGCATTCTCGAATAAGGGCTTGCTGTGCCTTATCGCAGCGGAGCTGCGGGTTCGTTTCTGTGGAAATTCAATGTAGAACCGTTCCCTGGTCTGCTCTCTCTAGGCACTATGTTGGAACAGCGCGAGGGGCAAACAGAGGGACTCATTAATAAGTGAGCAGCTTCTTCTGCAGACGGCAGACAGCAGACAGCGGTCCAGCCAGAAGGCGAGCGGCGAGTGGCGGCCCGTGTTACGCCGCGGCGGCGATCCCGCATGTTATTCCGGGCCTGAGGCTGAGTCAACACTCGAGGCGGCCAATATCTGGGAGTGGCCGCCTCCGGAGGCCGCGTCATACACTGGCCGCCGACTCGCCGCTCTTTACAGCCCCACCTACTAGAAATACCACTCTGCTCCGGGGGTATTTCGTGGTAATGCAGCTCCAGCGACTGATGTTTCCAGATTTCCACACCGACAATTCTGTTTAATTTCGCGATGCATTTGGATCATTGTAATGCATGTTTTCGCTGATACTGAAATTTGGTTTTCTGATGTCGAAGTACCCAACTGGCTCTCCTTCTTTGCCTTGTTTATTCTGTTCTTATTTCTTCATCGTTGGTTTCCATGTGCGTGCGACGTTTATTCAATATACTTGTTATAATATTTTGTAATAATGTACCATTTTATAACTGCGCAGGCCCTGGAAACCAAAGATTCATGCACTGTTACAGTAATATTCTTCTGGGTCCACTAGCCAGAGGAAGATCACCGTAGTAGTAACCAAAACGTTGATTTCTGCGGTGTGGTTTTTTACATGACGAAGCAGTACCATATTCACGAACATTTTGTGTCAAGCGCTAACGGGCTGGATCTGCCGAGTGCTGTTGGCAAGTGGGACGCACTCACCTTTGGGAAACCAGCTGAGGAGCTATTTGACTGAAAAGTAGCGGATCCAAAAACGAAAACTGAGAATGGCTGTCAGAGCTGTGTGTTGACCACATGTCCCTCCACATACACGTCCAGTGACGCCTATCGGCTAAGGGTGACGCGGCGTTCGGTCGGTACCGTTGAGCCCTCCAAGTCCTGTTCCGACAGAGAGGGAGTCTTATGTCAAGTGTCGGTTTCTCTTAAGATTCATTACCCTGCCATAGACTAATCTCCCTCAACACGAGTACTGACATTATTTTCACAGCTTTGTTGCAACTACGAGTATACTTGCCTATTGCGCAGGCCACCTTATGTAGGGTAGTATCTTTTAACTTGTTCCAAGATTTATTCGTCAATTTTCCAAGGAAAGAATGACTGTCAGTAAACCACCGTAAGACCGTTTCTCAGAGTTTATCGCCTTTGTCATCCCGCAAGACGTATGTAGCAGAAATTGATCTGTTGCTGCATTCTTCTTGGAATGTACGCCCTCGCAATCTTGACAATTCATCACAATGTCTCTTTTGTAGTATCAACCACTAGATTCTGTTTGGGCATCTATGTAACGGTCTCGCGTTTACTATCCATCCTGTGGCAGAACGCGTCGTTCTTCGTTGGATCTTTTCCATCGTTCACTAAACGTGTTTCATATGTGTCCCAGATTTAACAGTAACAGTAGAAGATCATTTCGAGCAGCTGCATTACAAGCGCATTCTTTCGAGGATGTACTACATTTAAGATTCTTCTAATTGTATCACACCTGTTACCACTGACCGTCAATTCATTGTTCGGGTGTAATGATCTCACGGAACTACAACCGTCAAGTCATAACTATGGGTTCTTTAACTGCTTCGCGAGATGGCTAATCGAAATTACAACATATGAAATATTAGTTCATATTATTATAAAAATTATAAAAAGATCTACCTCACTTTCGTGTACTCCATAGCCACAGGAATGTGCCGAATATTTACGTGTGCAATCGATTGAAACTATGTGCTTCCAGAGACTCCTTCAGCGTCCAAAAAATCTGTACACACACACACACACACACACACACACACACACACATATATATATATATATATATATATATATATATATATATATATATATATATATATATATATATATACAGGGTGAGTCACATAACGTTACCGCTGGATATATTTCGTAAACCACATCAAATACTGACGAACCGATTCCACAGACCGAACGTGAGGAGAGGGACTAGTGTAATTGTTTAATACAAACCATAAAAAAATGCACAGAAGTATGGTTTTTAACACAAACCTACGTTTTTTTAAATGGAACCCCGTTAGTTTTGTTAGCACATCTGAACATATAAACAAATACGTAATCAGTGCCGTTTGTTGCATTGTAAAATGTTAATTACATCCGGAGATATTGTAACCTAAAGTTGTCGCTTGAAACCTCCGACGTTCAGTTGGGTGTTGTAACAAACACGGGCCACGGTCGGCGAGCAGCATCTGTAGGGACATGTTTACGATGACGACCGTGTTTACGAGTGTGGCTGTAGTGCACTGTTGTGGTTTGGTCTAGCCGTCGCAGTGCCCGCATCAGCGCTTGCTGCTATTGTTATTCTGTTGTGGTGAGAGATTTTTGGGGACCATTTTTGCACAAATCTTTCTCATACCAAGATCTTCAGTTATTATTAAAAGAACCGTTTCTCGATTGATGTTCAGTTCTTCTGCAATTATTTTCACGGATAATCTTCGATCAGATCGTACGAGGTCACGCACCATGGCCAAGTTGATATCCATCCATGAGGTTGATGTTAGTCCACTGCGGTCTTCATCTTCAACATTCGTCCTGCCTTCACTAAACATTTTATGCCAATGAAAACCTTGAGCTCTTCACGTAACCTCCTCTCCAGAAACCCTATGAAGCTTACCGTAAGATGTCGCGTTTTCACCCAATTTAACGAAAAAAGAAATGGCATACCGTTGCATAATATTATGAGGTTTCATTTCCGTGACGAGAGACACAAACACGTGTTAACTTATTACAGCACAACTCACGACTGAGCAGTTGCATCGATGTGCAGCTTGGACTAAAAGCAGCTTACAGACCAAGGTGTTGTGCCTATGCAATCCAGCAGCGTTGCCCCATCTTGCAAAGAAAATCAGTCTCAGTACTTTATTGTCGCACCTCGTATATATTGAAAATTTGCACCAAGCTCAGGATTCGAACCCGGGTCTCCAACTTGCAATGCACCTTCACTAACCACTATGAGAGCTGGAGCGATTCTGCAATGTTGTTCGAGTTTGTGGGAAATACTAAGTGGGCTGAGATATAAATAGGAATTTGGATTGACGAGTTAGGCGTGTTAGGGCAGTCTGTGCAATTGTACAATCCCACTGAGCAGGAGTGGTTTAGTGGCTAATGAATCTGCATAGTGAGCAGTAGACTCGGGTTCGCATCCCAGTCATTGCACAAATTTTCATTTGCCGCATTTCTGCTTATATATATTGGGCCGGCCGGTGTGGCCGAGCGGTTCTAGGCTCTTAAGTCTGGAACCACGCGACCTCTACAGTCGCAGGTTCGAATCCTGCCTCGGGCATGGATGTGTGTGATGTCCTTACGTTAGTTAGGTTTAATTAGTTCTAAGCTATAGGGGACTGATGACCTCCGATGTTAAGTCCCATACTGCTCAGATCCATTTGAACCATATATATATTGCTGAGTGGCAGCGTGCTTAAAGAGCGCAGCAGTCACGCCATATGGAGCGACTGTTGTTACTACAGTCAGCGTTGACTCGGTGGGCGCCATAGGAACTTAAACGGCATTGAATTTTGGACCACGAGGAACTGATCGATGGCGGGTGTACGACCCGACACACAGGTTTTCTGAACAACGGTGCTTAGTGGGTCACCGTGCCTAGCTATTTGTAACATGCCCACGCCGATGCGTGCTGCTTTCAGGCGGCGGTGGCGTTCACTGCCGAGTGATGAGGTTCTGCGTCGACATGTGGTTCCAGGGGTCTTGACACACATGGACGTAATTCCGGTTTCACTCCAGATAGTTTGCATCAGCAGCGGGCCTTGGGAACAAATCATCATGCCCCAAAGCTCCTCTGTGTTGCAATATTTCGTGCGCTTCATGCCACAATGTATTTCAACGTGTCATCTGCTTTTCCTATCAAGTGTTTATTGTTGTCACTCAAATTAAGGTACGACGGGACATTAACTCTTGGGCACTTTACAGTGGTTTATGTTCACAGAATTTCAACAATTTTCAGTACTGATGTTATTCACCTCCTTATGAGTAATAAAGTTTATTTATCTACATTCGGGGTCAACTACCAGTCCCTGTACCAATTATTTATCCTCGACAAATTTTCCTGCATTCTGCTTCGGTTTTCTAGCGTTGTGACCTCCCTATAGGTAAAAGGATGTCCTGTGAACAGCTTCATGACACTTCTTACGTTATCTACCATTTCATTAATATAATAAGCCTCTCACCGTGTAACCTATAGTCTCACATGAGTGGTAATGAAGACATTCTGGGTGCTGGGTTCGATACCAGTACCTGTTCAAATTTTCAGAAAAATCATCAGCAATGTTGACGAATACTTATGGTACAAGGAATCACACGGCCGACAGCTTCGTCAGAGCGGCCAGAGGAGCCGACAGACTTTAAGGTCAACATCTTGCCCTTGGGGTGGTAAACTGTCATTAGAAGGCGGAAAATTCAGCCAAGGGAGGGGACTGCCAAGGGTAATGTAACTGCGAGAAATAAATTTGAAGATCCAATGATAGGCTGGCTTTCCGCTTAGGGGGTTGTGGAATGTACAGGTTAATATGGTAGGGAAGCCAGAATGCCAAGGGAAGTGCAAGGAATCACTCTAGTTATATTGGTAACGGAGAAGTGTAATGAAATGAAAAGAAGACGAAGGTTTATGGTCAAACAAATACATCAGAAAGTGGTATAACGGTAGCGACATCCGCTACGAACAGTTAGATAGAACAGAGTTCGTTGTACACCGGTCGTACACAGCTGTCAGTCTGAGGTCTCCGCCATGAAGGATTGCTTATTCAGCGTTTCTCTCCTCCATCGATTGTCTGTTCGTGAAAGAGCAACGGAAGGGTAACGTTCTACGTATCAGGAAGAGTAATGTCAGGAGTTTTAACATGGTAGGAAAGCCAGAATATTTGGAAAGAGATACAATAAGGATCAGTCTAGATATAATAGAAGTCACTGAAGTGAAATGGAGAGACTGTTCAAATGGCTCTGAGCACTGTGGGACTTAACATCTGAGGATATCAGTCCCCTAAAACTTAGAACTACTTAAACCTAACTAACCTAAGGACATCACACATATCCATGCTCGAGGCAGGATTCGAACCTGCGACCGTAGCAGTAGCGCTGTTCCGGACTGAAGCGCCTAGAACCGATCGGCCACCGCGGCCGGCCAGAAATGGAGAGAAGAAGAGGATTTCTGTTCAGACGAATATGAAATAATATCAGCCACAGCAAGAAATGTTATTATGGGTGGATTCGTTATGAACAGGAAGGTAGGGCAGAGAGTGAGTTAATGTGAACATTCCGCTATTAGTGTGTTCTTATCAGACCTCACAGTACCCAACAGCATCGACAACAATCGTTTAGGTATACATGCTGACGTTGCAAACAGGAAATGAAGAGATAGAGGAAGTATATGAGGATTCTGAGCGATTAATTCAGTGTGTAAAACGAGATGAAAAACTAACACTAATGGAGGATTGAGGTAAGGCTGTACGGGAAGTAATAGAGGAAAGGAGTGTGGTAAGATATGGCTGACAAGGCTTAACAGAACCTTAAAAAAAATTTAAGCCAAACCTGTGGAAGGATTGAGCCTCTAGTACACCGTGTTTGGATCATCTTTCACCGTTTTCAATCTCTCCATTCACATACAATTTATTCTAAGAAACTTAAAGTTTTACAGAACACAAAACATACAAAACTAGCCTAGTTAATATAAATTATTATAGTTAATATAAAACCACGGAATCTGTGTAACGGGAGCTTAGCCCAGGAGGCTAAACCTCATATGAAATATCTCCTACCTCACATCTCTCCTTATTACACGTGTTTCCCAGTTCTGTGTTACGCCTGAGTCTCTTCCAGTTATCCTGGACGAACTTTGGAGTAATTTTATCAAGGAGGAGCTCACCGTCCATAAGTTAGGCAACGGAGATGTAATAGACTGTGCGAACTATAAGGAACAGAGAGTTACCTTAACAGCTTCGTGCCCCGCCGAATTAAATATGAAACTTAGCCAAGGTAAAGGTACGAATCACTTGTTCTGAGAGCAGGCATGAAGAATAATGAGAGCCGACTTAAGATTTAGAATAACTATCTCATCAAAAGAAGGCTGAGTGTACTAACTGGCAGTTGTGACATGGCTAATGACGTTCTGGAAACAAAAGATCCTAAACTATCTAGACATGAAGAAGGGGGAGTCGCTATTCACCAACGGTTTCTGTGTGCCAAAGACAGATAAGATCTGTGACAAATGATAAATAGAAAGAGACCTTAACACCTCATGACTGTGTATCAACCATGCAAATCCGGAAAAGTGGTCGACTACGACGATAATATAGAGACCCCCACCATTCGAGTATCAGGAAGAGCACTCACATAATGGATAAAAACTTATCCGTGTGGTCCGAGCACGGGGTTCACAACCCGAACCACACGCCACTGTTAAGCACTAATGAAGTACTGGGTCCCTTACTTCGATTGCACATAATTCATTAAGGTCAATCCAACACATTTATTTCAAATAACATAAATGAAGTTACATTTGAATCTGTCTGACATTAAACAGGAATAAAAAAAACAATTTCAATATCAGCTGATTTAGTGCGTGAAGCGCGAGTTAATCCAATAACTAGATAAACTAAACAATTCTCCGTAATTCAAAAGAAAGAGAAAAACAAAATTGAATCAATACACCCCTCTGACAAATATCCAGAAAACTTTACAATACTAATGAAAAGAATACACTGAAGTGGGGAGCAGTCATTCACCCGACAGAACACTTCAAAATGAGTTCAATAACACAGCTGCGTGCCCCAGAAAACTGCAAGACATTAAATACACTTCATTTGACGAATAACAAATACTCATTAACATTACGCCACTCCTGTTCGAACTGCAGTGTCCCAAAGAAACACTTATTCTGAAAGAACAATATTTTTATATGTTTAAATTACAGCATTAAGGAATTCCAAAAGATGTCCAATCAACCCCCCCCCCCCTTTCAGTTGAGGCACAAACGTTTCCCCTTTCTAGTCGGAGGCTGAGCCAGAAACACAGAATGCCACAAAAACACAGTTTTTCTGTGAAATTTTACAGGTCATCCGGAAACAGTAACAGACCAGGGGTCGGCTCCCACAAATAACACAGGCTAAGAGTCTGGCTGGGAGCACACATCCTACGAGAAGTTGTTTACACTATGCTCACCACAAACTGTAGACACTCCGGACGCCGGCCGAAGTGGTCGGGCGGTTAAAGGCGCTGCAGTCTGGAACCGCAAGACCGCTACGGTCGCAGGTTCGAATCCTGCCTCGGGCATGGATGTTTGTGATGTCCTTAGGTTAGTTAGGTTTAACTAGTTCTAAGTTCTAGGGGACTAATGACCTCAGCAGTTGAGTCCCATAGTGCTCAGAGCCATTTGAACCATTTTTGAACACTCCGGACGAACATCCGCTTGCGGTGGCTGCCAGAAGGACGATGCAACCGGCCCATGCCGTGCTTCTCACACAGGCACCTTAATTTGTACAAACATCTAGGCCAACACCAACTCCGGACTCCCCTCTCACTGCGAGACTTGGCACAGTTTATAAGAAATGCCTTCACGCAACCAGTCACCGCCGCAGGAGTTTCACAATCAGCAAACAGCCCCAGCGTAACAGACATCACACATGTGCTTACCCCCGAGCCACAACATCGCAAGTCTCACCGGCCGCCCGAAACCGCTTTCCTCTCGCCGCCCCTCGCGCCCCAGCCGAAAACGCAAAGGTGCTGATGCCCGGGGACGCGCCAAAGATAATAAGCCGATCGCTGATGATCAACCAGCGATCTGGCTCAGCCTCCTCCCCCCCCCCCCCCTAACGTAAAACTGGCGGGATGAGGTTACACAAGCAGGAACTCAACATTGCAACTACTCAACATTGCTAAGCTTGATTCGTGATATGTGCACTCTTTTTTCCTTGCCAGATTGTTGATGCCGTACACGGTAGGTCATCGGGGTGAGGACCTGAAGAACCTGATAGGGGCCCTCAAAGCGAGGCTGGAATTTAGTTGATGCTTTATGTCCTTTCCCCGTCCTGGCACACGCCTAACAAAAACCAGGTCGCCCCTCTGATGTTAGCAGGACGACGACCCTTGTTGTATCGTGCCGCCTACCTGTTGCGGGCGAGATTTATACTGGCCCTTGCTCTCTGCCAATTCTCGTGGATAATTTCTGCTGATATCTCCTCTGGCGACAGGTCCGAGATCGCCCACAAGTTAGCAAGCGGAGAATTTACAGAATAGGCCATTAGTCAAGCGGCCGGGGTGGTTTTGATGCGACTCATGGCGGGGGTATTGAAGGCCAGTTTGAGCCAAGGGAGGGATCTATCCCATTTGGTCCGGCTCATCTCGTGACAAATTGTCAAGGGTGATTTAAGGTTTCGGTTAAAACGCTCAGCGAACGAAGGCTGCGGATATTAGGGTGCTGCCGTGACATGAGTCAAGGCTTGTTGAAAACAAAACCCTCGAAACTCTTTTGAAACAAAGCGAGGCGCATTATCGCTAACCAAAATCTTGGGCGAACCTAAAAAGGAGAAAGTCCTCTCGAGATGAGCAATAGTATTCTTGGCAGTGACTGCGGTGCTAAATCAACTGAAAGCATCAACCGCCACCAAAATATATTTGTACCCAGCCTGGGTACGGGGCAGTTGGCCCACATTATCAATAAATAGCCGCTCCATAGGAAGCTCAGCACGTGAAGACTGAAGCAACCCCGACACGCGTTAGCACTGGGTTTAGCCATACTGCATTCACTGCAGGCTCTCGCCATTTTCCTAACATCCCGATATAGGGTTGGCCACCTCAAGGGTTCTCTAATCTTATAATAGTTTTAAAGACTCCCAGATGTCCTCCAAGAACCGAACAGTGATAATATCTAAAGATGGCCGGGATCAATTATTTGGGCAAGCAAATCTTAAACCTCTGATCATGGCGGGTACAAAAACACAAAATTTCTCTCCTAAGCTCGTAACCCGAGATAGTACCTCCGGCTTCCAGCCGCTCACTGATCCTAGCCAACTCGGTGTCCTGATGCTGCTCCTCTTCCAGGATCTGAAGCAACTCCGGCACTTCCCCTGATACAGCAGCTACCAGAGCTTCTTCTCGTGTGCCCAGTTGGAAACGTAGTTGATCCTCGCTCGCCTCTTCATCGGATTCCTCAAACATGCGGCTCAGGGTGTCGCTAGCACATTTTCGGTCCCTTCACATGCCTAACTACGAACTTAAAGGCTGACAAACGCACAGCCCAACAGGCAATCCGGCCCGTTTTCCGCGGTCGCGCCAGAAGCGTGAGAGCCTGTTTATCGGACTCTAAAAGAAACTCGCGATGCTCAAGATAGAACTTGAATCGCTCGGTGGCGAAGAGAAGCGCTAATGCCTCCAACTCATAGGTGGAATACTTCATCTCAGTGGCAGTAAGGGCACGTGAGGCATAACTGATCGGTCGGCGCTCTCCGTCCTGTTCCTGAAGCAACATGGCCGCAATACCGGATCCCGAAGCATCCGTTTGAAGAATGAAGGACAAATCAAAATTCGGAACGGCCAGAATCGGGGCATTACTCAGTGCAGTTTTAAGAGCATCGAAGGCGCCTTCCTCGCTTTTAGTCCAATTGTAAGTAGGCTGTTTAGGTTTTTTTATTGGTAACGCCACCTCTGTATGAAAATCACTGGCTGCTGTGTGCAGTCTGTGGCTGCTTTGCATTGTTGTAATACTCGCCATTGTAGTGCTAGGCAGCTGGCTGTGAACAGCGCGTAGCGTTGCGCAGTTGGAGGAGAGCCGCCAGCAGTGGTGGATGTGGGGAGAGAGATGGCGGAGTTTTGAAATTTGTCATGAACTGCTATATATATATATATATATATATATATATATATATAATATATATATATATATATATATTATTATTCACGTTTGGGCCCTACTGGACCACGCGAAGTACAATCACGGGGCATTCAGTTATTTTCTTTTAGACTTTCTCTCTGCCCAAATTGTTTTCATTCTCTCGGATTGAGCTCTTTTCCTTTCATCAGACCATGTGGTTCCAGTTTTCTTTGGTTTTTCAGCTTGACCAACTACCCAGTCATGAATTTTTTGCCTGAATAATTTTCTGTCTTGAATTTCATCTTGTTTTATATCTGCCTCTTTCATGTCCTCTTTTATAGCAGCAATCCATTTTATTGTCTCAAATTTAGCTTTACTTCGAATTTCGTAGAATTCCACTACTTGTTTAGTTAGTCTGGTAGCATCCATTCTTTTAATATGCCCATAAAATTTTAATCTGCGTTTTTTCATATCTGAATATATACTGGTGTATTGTTGAATTTCACTATTTGCTCTTAGCCTGTATGTTCCTTCTTCAGTATATTTTGGACCTAGAATTTTTCTGATTACTTTTCTTTCTCTTTTTTGGATTTCTTGAATGTCCTTTTTTCTGTTTAAAATTAGCGTTTCAGCCCCATAAAGGCACTCTGGTTTTATGACCGTGTTGTAATGTCTCAATTTAGAGTACCTCGAGAGACATTTTTTGTTGTAGATGTCTTTTGTAAGTCTAAAAGCTGTCTCCATCTTTTGACAACGAATTTCATTTCCAATTTTTTCTAGACCAGTCTCTGAGACTGTTTCACCTAAATATTTGAATTGTGAGACTCTTTTGATTTTTCCATACTTAGTTTCCAAAAGTTTGGGTGCCTGTTTGTTGCTAGTCATATACTGTGTTTTTTCAAATGAAATTTGGAGACCTACTCTTTCTGCTGTTTCTTTAAGGATTTCTATTTGTTTCTGAGCAATTCGGATGTCCTGCGTTAGAATAACCAAGTCGTCTGCGAAGGCCAAACAGTCTATTCGAATATTTGTTCGTCCTAATTTCACTGGTTGGTCAATTTTGAACTCCAATTTTCGTTCGCGCCACTCTTGTATTATTTTTTCTAGAACGCAGTTAAATAGCAATGGAGAGAGTCCATCACCTTGCCTCACGCCTGTTTTTATTTCAAAGGATTCTGAAATTTCTCCTCTGAACTTTACTTTTGATTTTGTACCAGTTAGCGTGTCTCTGATAATTGCCGTGGTTTTAGGATCCAGGCCTTGTTCTTTCACAATTTGGAAAAGAGATTCACGATCCACTGAGTCATAAGCCTTTCTAAAATCTACAAAGGTACAAACTAGTTTTTTATTGTAAATTTTTTGATGTCTGAGAATTAGTTTGAGGACTAAAATCTGTTCTGGGCAAGATCTATTTGGCCTGAAACCTGCTTGATATTCGCCAATTTTCCATTCAAGTTGCTGTTGTGCTCGGTTCAGAAGACATTGAGAGAGGATTTTGTATGTGACTGGAAGAAGAGAAATTCCTCTGTAATTATTAAGATCAGTTTTGTCTCCCTTCTTATGAAGTGGGTGAATCAAGGCGGTTTTCCATTCATCAGGAATTTTTTCAGTTTGCCAAATGTTTTGCATGATTGAAGTAATTTCTTTAACGGTTTTTGGACGAGCTGCCTTTAAAAGTTCTGCAACAATTCCATCTTCACCAGATGCTTTGTTGTTTTTCAACCTATGAATTTCTTTAATGATTTCCTCTTCATTTGGTGCAAGTGAAACTGGATTGCATTGTTGGGGAATTTTTGGTGGAAATCTTTCTGTGGGCTCGGGGCAATTTAGAAGATTCTTAAAATATTTAGAAAGTTCCTTGCAATTTTCTTGGTTGTTAAGAGCCAACTGTCCATTTTCCTTCTTGAAGCAAAGATTTTGGGCTTGGTACCCCTTTATTTTGGTTTTAAAAGTTTTATTAAAATTTCTGGTATTGTATTTCTGAAAATCTTCTTCAATTTCTAAGAGTTGACTATTCTCATATTGTCTTTTTGTTTGTCTAATTAGTTTTGAAGTGTCTTTTCTAGTTGCCATGAATGTATCATATGTGTCTTCTGTCTTGTTGCTATTCCATGCTTTAAATGCCTCTTGTCTGGCTTTGATTGCATGATCACAGTTTTCATTCCACCAAGCACGTTTCTTGTGTTTTCGTAAAGGAATTTGATCTTGAGCTGTTTTGATAATCTTGTGTTTGAGTTGTTCCCAATTTTGTGCACTTGTTTTGTCAAATTCGTCTGCTAATAATGATGGTTGGATTTTACTGGTGTCAAATTTGGGGATTAATGGTGTCCTTTTGTTGAAATTTTGGGGTTTTAGCTTTAGTTTCACACGGGTTAAGTAATGGTCTGAGTCAATATTGGCGCCTTTACGAACTTGAACATTTAAAATTTCTTTGTGACATGGATACGAGATTGCAATATGGTCAATTTGGAATTCACCTATGTCCTTGTTAGGTGATCGCCATGTCTTTTGTTTTGAAGGTTTTTTCTTAATATATATATATATATATATATATATATATATATATATATATATATATAATGATATCAAGATAAATACATTGTTTGTTCTCTATTAATATCTTTCATTTGCCATTTCCCTATCAGTAGTTAGTGCCTTCCATAGTTTGAATCTTTTATTTAGGTGGCAGTAGTGGCGCTTGCTGTATTGCAGTAGTGGGAGTAACCAAGATTTTTGTGAGGTAAGTGATTTGTGAAAAGTACAGGTTAATGTTAGTCAGGGCCATTCTCTTGTAGAGATTATTGAAAGTCAGATTGCGTTGCGCTAAAAATATTGTGCGTCAGTTTAAGCACAGTCTTGTATAATTTTTCAAAGGGGACGTTTCATATGTCGACCCTTAGCCGAGGATACCTCACTGGAATCTTCTGATTTTTTTCTTGTAGTTTGTGTAATTAGTGTAGCTTTTGTTTATTGCTAGCGCGTAATTGTAGAGAAAATCTCCTTTGTAGTTGCAGTCTTTCATTGTTGTACAGTAAAACAGTTGTGGTATGCATGTAGATTTGCACCAAGTATTTCGCAGCTGCAAATAACTAGATATTATTTTCACTGCTATGTTATTGTGTTCCCCTATTTTTGCTCTTCAAATTGTGTTTTTCTGTGTTGTCGTGTGAAATACTGTGACAACAATGGCGTGTGAAAAACGTAATACTAGGCTCCAAAGTAAACTGAGAAATGACAGTGAAAATGAAAGCAGTGTGTTAGCGCCACCGAGTAATGAATTAACTGATGTTCAAATTAGTAATTTGGTAATTGTGCATAGGGAAATGGAGCGTGCGGCAAACAATGGCGTGGACAGGGAAACAATTAGTGAAGAGGGAAGCATTATCGATCGATCGGTCGGCAACAGCTCGCCTCAGGAATCGGGAATGACAGAACACAATATTGCAAATACTGTAGACTTAGGTTTTGGGTCCTCACCGTTTTCTTAAATGAGTCAAGACACATTTTCTGCTTGTCAAAATGTGAATGTTGTCGGTGAAAATGCACTGCCAAAAAGCATAGAGAAACAGATACCGGACACTAATACATTATTATTGCAATTAATGCATCAAATGGAACAAAATCAGAGACAAACACAGCAAAAGCTTGAAAAATTAGACACAATGGAACAAAATCAGAGACAAACACAGCAAAAGCTTGAAAAATAAGACACAATGGAACAAACTCAGAGACAAACACAGCAAAAGCTTCAAAAATTAGACACGTTGGAACAAAAGCTTCAAAAGTTAGACTCAGTGGAAAATAAGCTTGAACAAACACGTGAAGATTTAACTACCGAGTTACATAACATTGAATCGAAATGTCAAAAAGTCTGTAATGATGTAAAAACACAAATTTGTGAGCATTTTCAACCTATTTTTTCGCGGCATGAAAATGCATTACAGAATCACGAAGCAGCTATAAAAGAACTGCAGATTATTGTTCCTGAAAATCATGAGACCTTGCAAGCTAAAATTGACTCAGTTGCATCTACCGATTCAGTTACGCAACTTGCAAAAACCCAGGAAAACTTAAAGGACACAGTAGAAAGACACATGGAGGAAATTATTACATTATCAGAGAAAGTAGTTGAACTTTCGGATCAGCTAAATAATTTATCTACGAAGGTAGATGATAATCTGAATGACACAAAACCGGTAGTCCTTAATGACACAGAAGAGAGCGATCAAATTAGGAAACTGAAACAAAATCTGAATCAAATTAATACGCTACACCAAGTAGAAATCCGGGAAGTACAAGATCAGCTGACACAGGTAATACAAGAATTACGTATTTCAGAGGACACTCGCGCTCCAACACGGGAAGAGGGACTTAGAAATACGGAAAAGACGCAAAATAATAACACAGGGCATTTCGGAAGTTATGAAAGAAACTGGCAATGTGCACCGAATTTTGAGATGGAACGGCCGACACGACCTAACAACGACCGATATGCGACTCGCCGACATGATGATTTTGACTATAAGCTGTTCATTACTACACGTAAATTCAAAACGTTTAAGAATTCTGCCAACGACATTCATCCACAAGCGTGGCTCCATCAATTCTCTCATTGTTTTCCTCCAAACTGGTCATTAGAACACAGATTAGAATTTATGTGTGGCTACTTAGAGAATGAACCAGCTGTAAGAATGCGATCGGTCATTCACGATTGCCACAGTGAAGGAGAATTTTACCATGCCTTCCTCTCAGCATATTGGTCTCAAGCCACACAAGACCGAGTAAAACATAGCATCATAATGATGAAACGTTTCGAACAATCTGAATTTTCCAGTATTATGAAATATTTTGAAGACATGTTGCATAAGAATCAGTATCTTTCAAACCCATACAGCCCCTCAGAACTCATCCGAATTTGCTTAATCAAACTGCCTGAACATTTACGACATATTATTTTGGCAGGACGTTGCAAAGACGACATTGAAGCTTTTCAGGGACTCTTACAAGAATTAGAAATTGACACTGACAATCGCGGAATGCGAAAACAGGAAAACAATCACTGCAGGTCACATCCGTCACTATTCCGTGACGACAGAAACAATAACTGGACACGACAAGGCTATTCTCACAACACAAATCGTGACCAAAACAGACACCACCCGTATGACAACCGTTGGCAGAGTAAAAATTATTACAGAGAAAGATTGCATTTCCATAGTAATGACTATCACAGAGACAGCCAGAGACACAGACGATATGGAAACCAAAACAATTATTATCAAGGGAGGCAGAATAACTTCAGACGCAACAGTTCGGCGCACAGTTACGATTCAGGGAGAAATTCTCCACCACGTGACGGACAAGGAAGAAACTACGGAATCTACCGACATGACGACAGACGATATATTCGTAACGACAGACCTGAATTGCATCAAAACTGGCGGGATTTAAACAGGGCAGGGCCTTCTCGTCAAAGTGAATTTGTAGAAGTTAGGTCTCCAAATCCCAATAACGGCGCGCGCCAACAAAGAGACAGACAATGCCTCGCACAGCAGGCAGCCGCGTGCGCCAGCTGGCTCAGAGAAAAATAACATAGAAGCTAACCTTGAGAAAAATTCCAGTATTCTTTACCGACGTATACTGCTTGATAATTGCGTTCAAGCTGAAACTCTGAGTACTTTGAAGAGTAAAAGATTGTACCAAATTTCAAATGTAAAACCGTTTATTGAAAGATAATCTGCTTTTTAACTTTGTCTTTGCCATAAAACTTTTCAATTGACGCTACTAGTACGCTTTGTCACACTGAGAAACTGTTAAATGCAACAATGTTTTGAAGTTAAATATCCAATCAAGAACCTAGGGAACATTTTTAAACAGAAACTACGAATGCATTGTTATAGTGAACAGACGTCACAGTGTTATTGTGTGTGTACATTCTTGCTTGTTAGTTGCACGATTACGTAACAACTATAAGGCTTACATACTTAGAACATATACTGCTAATGAGATTTTAATGCAACATTTTGGTTTACCTGAAAAGACATTCTTTATTTGAAGTAGTTTGTGTGAGATTAAAGATGACTTAGTATTTGGTTTCTGTGAAAGATACACGATTTTATCACGACGCTACTAATGTGTGACACAATTTACAATGTTGCTTTTGCGCTGTATCTGTTTTATATCTGGACAGTTTTCTGAATTCTTTTGGAAAGAAAAACATGTTTAGTAGTAACTTTTGTGGTATAGCTACAATGAGACTGCCTTTTCTGTAGCACAACAATACGTTACATTATAGTACTTTCTTGATCACGGTCAGGTACGTAATAACTAAGATATCTATTCGCAAAGCATTTAATTTTTGTGTATCGTGAGGTAAGTACATTGACTTCTGCAGAACTTAGCTTTCGGAGGACGATAACTACGACACTTTCACAGAGATTATCTTACAACAAGACGCACAGTTTAGCGCTACAGTACACGCATTTGAGTGATTAATTTTGTACTCAAAACATTTATTTTTAAAGATATTTGAAGTACAATGATACAAAGGTATTCCATGATACATTTCATTCCATTGCTGTAATCTGTAACACCTGAGGGTATTATTCATTTATCCTCTGGGGGGTACACACTTACTTTGTGTACCATGTGTGTGGCAAACACAAGGAGCCCTAGCTAATATGGTATTTGCTTATACAACTTTACACATCGGTACCATATTTCTCTAACACATAAATTACACAGCTATCTGATTATTTAACAGAGAAAGAAATATTTTTTTTACTACATCAGTGACAGATGTTTACGTAATTACACCGTTGGATAACTTCACACTTATGAAATTGTATTTTGTCTGCAATTTGTGAAATGCTCATATTTTTTCGGAACCATTGTGATACTATGAGAGCTTTGAATGATGTATTTGGTATGGGATCATGATTTTAAAGTACGTTTGAGGCAGATGACACTTTTGACATGAGCAGAGAATTTTTTTAGGTTTTGAAATTATTGGAGGAAGCTACGACGATTTTGAGATTTGACTGAGGTGTTATGATGTTATTTTTACGATGACGATGTGTATTATGCTGTTGCGGTATGTTTATGATCAATAAGATGATGCTATATAAGGAATGTGATTACGTGTTTATATGTATATGAATAATGAATAGAAGGTAGGGACTCTGACTGGTGAAAAAGGATGTTGTAAACCGAGAATCGTACTTTAAGATTTGTGAAATGTGTGTAAATGCGTGAATGTATCACAATGCTGGCAAAAATTTTTTGGACACTGTTATATTCATACGATTTTTTTTCTACAGATTTGTAACGCAAATTCTTGACCTATGAAATTTTTATATGAGACTGTCGCTGTAGCAAAAACTGCTGTCGTAAATATTTCGTTAAGAAAGGTAAGTGACCGTGAAGTAATTCGTTGTGAGCGGCCAGGTGTGTCAGACGCCTGGAGAAAAAGCCATTATTGCGAGCCCTTTTCAGCGGCACAGGTAGAAAAAAAAAGGGAGGCCATTATCCTCGCTATTGACGTAGAGAGCATCGCAAAAACGACACGGTCGAACTTGAAAACATATGTTGACACTGTGGAGCTCTTAATTTATGATATTTACAGAAATGCCTAATGAAATGACGAGAAATATTTTTACATCTGCACACCTGATTATGACAAGCGTCTTTCTACAAGAGTTGAGAGAATGTCTACTAACTTATGAAATGTCACATGACTATTGAATGATATTTTTATGCTTTGGTTTGCGTAATTGCTTATTTCATTTGATATCTAGTTTCTAGCTGCACTGCAGCATTGGTTAAAATAAAATTTTATAGATGTACTAATATAAATATTTTCTGTCTACAGATCGAGTAAATAATAATTTTTTTTAAAAAAAATGAGGGAGCACAAAAAGACATTTACCTTCACAGGAACTGCAATCATAGTTTTCTTTTCAAGTACTTGTTAATTTCGTTTGTAGAATAAACTGTGATGCATCACTCTAGTGTTAAGATGTGACATAGGTATTAGACATGGCCATTTTTAGTGTAATACTTTTTCTGCTTGAACTTTGCCATGTTTAGGTATAAGTTATGCTGTTTGCCAGGCATAGTGCTACTGAATTTTAATTTGTGTTACTCTGCTAAGCCAGATTTATTTTTCTTGTTTCCTGCAAATTGCCTTATATTAGTTGTAATATTGCAATTGCTTCGCTAATTTCTAGAATGCTGCTTCCTTTGCAAATCTGCACTTTTCTGTCATTGCTGTTTGCATTAATTGTTTTATGTGCTGCTGCATTGCCTCGTCCCTTAGTTTAGCATCTGACCTCAGTAGATTTAAGTTAGCTTAAGAGGGGGTAGACTATATAAGAAACTAGTTGTGATGAATGGAAAGAAATGCATTGAAGGTATATGAAAACGTTTTGGGCCAAAATGAGTATTGTACAATGATCCGTAATTATTTTGAAAGAAATATGAACAGAGTAGAGAAAGCAGGTATTGATAGGACTATTTGGAAATAATGAGGAACGAAGGGAGATCTCCGAGAAGTAAAGAAAGTTTTGTTTGCAAAATACTGCAGTAAAAGAAACCCTGTCCTTTCCTTGTGTTATCCCACTATGTGTTTGTGTTCCCTTGTGTATTTATGTTTTTCCTGTATTTATATGTTTATCTGATAAGACTTATGTTGTAGAATTTTTCTAATACTAAGCTACATTCACTATGATGAGGAATACTGTCATCCTCAAATATAATTGGCATTAATAATATGTTATTTACTTTGTAAAGAAGTTTAGACATTATTTATTCTGGTTTAATGCTCATGTGTGAAGTTGATATTCCAAAAGTTATTCTGATCTTTCATGTATGTACTTATGTCATAATTCCTGTGACACTAATGTATATGTTATTTCGATTCTTTTGTAAAGCCCCTATTACTACAAATGTTATCTGTATTGTTATGTTATTTAATGATGTATTTTGTACCTTTGTAATTGTATTCTTATGTTATAAAATTGTAATTGACACCAATTCATCAAATTAAGTAACTTGTAAGCATTCATTTCACTGCACACATTTCTGTTGGTCATAGTATATGGACAATATGTGAGAAGTAGGGACTGTTAGTGTTTGCACGTGTGTTAATAATTCAGCAAGGGGCTGGATAACAGCATTGCTGGTTCTATGGACAGTTAAAAAACTTTGTGAGTGCACAAGTGGTGGTTTATGGACTTGCTATATTGTCCACAAGACTCTTTGATGGTGATTGTGCACCTGCACATTTACAACAGATGGCTGCTGGCCGTCTCTACAAGGACTACAGTGGGTCTGCGTCTTTGCTGACTCACCAGTACCATTATTTCTGCAAGGACTGCAGTGGGTCTGCGCCTCTGGTGGCCCACCAATACCGTAATCTCTACCAGGACTGCAGTGGGTCTGCTCTGTGATGACCTACCAAACGATATTCTTCAAAACTTCGATTGACTCCGCTGTGGGTTTGCTCTGTTGTGGCCCATTACCTGTCAGCATGTCGACAGTCAGTACTGTCTTTCCGTTGGAAGGACAACGCTACTTCTTCAAGATTGCATGGAAATCCACTACTTCCGTGTGCATTTTCTTTTACTGCTCAGACTTTGAGAAAAACACTGCAATGTGATGAATGATCAGGACTATCTTTATGGACTGTGAGAAAATTTTAGCTTTTGACCAACATTGTATCAATAAGTCTGTGCATTTGATTTCTTTGTTATTGTACTTACGAAAATTTTTTTCAAATCTGTATTGGCCACTGCCCAAACCAATTTGTAAAATTTTTTGTGGGGAGCATGGGGGCTATGTAAGTAGGCTGTTTAGGTTTTTTTATTGGTAACGCCACCTCTGTATGAAAATCACTGGCTGCTGTGTGCAGTCTGTGGCTGCTTTGCATTGTTGTAATACTCGCCATTGAAGTGCTAGGCAGCTGGCTGTGAACAGCACGTAGCGTTGCGCAGTTGGAGGAGAGCCGCCAGCAGTGGTGGATGTGGGGAGAGAGATGGCGGAGTTTTGAAATTTGTCATGAACTGCTATATATATATATATATATATATATATATATATATATATATATGTGTGTGTGTGTGTGTGTGTGTGTGTGTGTGTGTGTGTATGTATGTATATATATATGATGATATCAAGGTAAATACATTGTTTTTTCTCTATTAATATCTTTCATTTGCTAACTATCCCTATCAGTAGTTAGTGCCTTCCATAGTTTGAATATTTTATTTAGGTGGCAGTAGTGGCGCTTGCTGTATTGCAGTAGTGGGAGTAACCAAGATTTTTGTGAGGTAAGTGATTTGTGAAAAGTACAGGTTAATGTTAGTCAGGGCCATTCTCTTGTAGAGATTATTGAAAGTCAGATTGCGTTGCGCTAAAAATATTGTGCGTCAGTTTAAGCACAGTCGTGCATAATTGTTCAACGGGGATGTTTCACAATTAAAGGACACCCCCTGGTTTCTCAGAAAGTTCAACGGAGCCGCCAGTTCCGCAAAACGGGGAATGAATTTCCTTAAAAAATTTACCATACCCACGATCATAGCCACTCCCTTTTTACTCTTAGGTGGTCTAAAATCACGGATGGCATGGCTCCTCGAGTGATCAACCTTGATGTTACTGCAGGATACCACCACATGGCCCAGAAAGAAGATTTCCTGACGGGCAAACTCGACCTTAGAAGGTTTAACAGTTAACCCTGCCTGTTCCAAACGAGCTAGCACCTTATCAATATGTCCTAAATGCTCTTTGAAGGTCTTACTATAGATGACCAAGTCATCCAAGTAATTAAAAACGAACTGAAACTTTATGTCCCCAAAAACAGAGAAGCCTAGAGAGAACCGCGGCTCCGGTCGCTAAGCCAAAGGGCACGAGGTTAAATCCGTATGGATTCCAGTCTGTCGTGAATGCAGTAAGGCGCCAGCGGAATCTGGTGGTAGGCTTGATTGAGATCCAATACAGTGAAGTAACGCGCTCCCGAAAACCATGTAAAGCAGTTGTGCAAATCAGGAAGTGGGACCGATTTCAAGAACGCCTTTTTATTTAAGGCCCGATAGTCAACCACCGGCCTGTAGCTATCTCCATTACTTTTAGGAATCAAGAATATTGGAGAAGCGTTAGGCGAAGTATACCGCCGAATAACCCCCTTTTCAAGCATGTCGTCAACTATCCGCCTCAACACCTTCATCTTAGGAGGCGACAACCTATACGGTGCTTGCCCCACCGATTGATTATCGGTGACACGGATCACGGATACAGTACTGAATTTTATTGGTGACCTCCAGCTCGTCCGTTAACATACGAAGAAACTTCTCCAAGACTTGCAACAACTGTGAGGCTTGCTGCTCGGTAAGATGACTCAAGTTACAATCAGAGGCATTACTACTAGCACACATAACTCGCATAATGGTTACAAAACTGAAACTTGGTAACTGGAGAAAATCGAAAATAGAACACGCCTCCCACGTAATCCAATACCAGCCCAGTAAGCTCTATAAAGTTACACCCCAATAGGATATCCTTTCCAAAATTCCTCACTACACATACCTTTACAGGCCAAGAAAAATCGCCAACTCTGCACACCACCTTCATTTCGCCAACCACATCTAAACGCTGGCCATTCACACCCCGACAGATTACCGAAACACCCCGCAGCACCGGGAACTTACAAATGAACTTATATCTTTGATACCACCGATAGTGGAGAAGAGATATATTACTGCCAGATTCAATCAGAGCACACAGCGGCTCATTGTTCAAACTTACGCAAGCGAACGGTAATGTAGCGTTCGACACCACCCGGACTATTGCAGGCCCTAGGCGTGAGACCGCGGCGACCTTGCCTGCGTGCCAGATGGCGTCAGATGTTCGACATTGCTCCCCCCCTCCCCCCTCTCCCCTCCCCGCTCCCCCCTCCCCCCCTTGACCTTGCACTCACGAGCGAAATGTCCCGATTGGTTACAACGGTAGCACACGACCTTAGCGGGAATGCTAGTTGCAGGCTGATAATTCCTTCCTTTTCCCTTATACCCACTACTACCGGAAATTCGTTGGACCTCCATCATGTCATCTGCTAACGAAACCCCCTCAATTTCATGAACTAGCCGTTCCAAGTCTGCGTAAGAAGTCGGCCTTTCACGGAACAATACACGACTCCGATCTTCCAGTTTCAAGCCCCGCACTATACTTGAAACGACTTCATGCTCCGTGAGGCGAGTGTGAAAGGCCAGCACCGCTGATCGTACATCGGTTATGTAGTCACTCAGGGACTCCTGCTCCCTCTGTATTCTGAATACACATTTATTCACTAGATGGCTTTTGTCCCAAGCGGTTAACCTTTCCTGCACGATCTTTATTCGCAACCCACTCAAGCTACCGTCACTCTCAAGAACGGACGCTACTAATTGAGTCACGGAACCACTCGACAAAGGATAGAGCAGCTGACACACCACCCTTGCCGACGCATTTAACACATCAACAATCCTCTCCAACTTCACTAAAAACCACAAAAACTGAACTAAATGCTCGATGGATTTAATCAATAAGGACTCGACCCCTGAAATACGGTCACCAAGGGGATGAAAGTTTAGCAAAATAATTATCCCCACTAGTCTGATCTCGGGATCCGGTGCCACAGGACTCCATTGGCCGATTCAACGAAGCGTCACCTCCCTGCTCACCCTCCACCGCAGCGCTTTCCTATTCAAAAGCACTCAACTAAACTTGCAATTTCCAAACCCACTCCCACAACTCGTTTGCCTTATCCTTGATACCCGGACCGACAGCCAACTGAACAAGATCACTAAGTCGGTTAACGAAGTGAGTGATTTGTACCTGCAGACGGTATACTTGAGAGCGGGAGTGAGAACTTTATTTTTTGCCGTCAGTCTACTGACTGCTTTGATGCGGCCCGCCACGAATTCCTTTCCTGTGCTAACCTCTTCATCTCAGAGTAGCACTTGCAACCTACATCCTCAATTATTTGCTTGACGTATTCCAATCTCTGTCTTCCTCTACAGTTTTTGCCCTCTACAGCTCCCTGTAGTACCATGGAAGTCATTCCCTCATGTCTTAGCAGATGTATCATCCTGTCCCTTCTCATTATGCCCGCATCTCGTGGTCGTGCGGTAGCGTTCTCGCTTCCCACGCCCGGGTTCCCGGGTTCGATTCCCGGCGGGGTCAGGGATTTTCTCTGCCTCGTGATGGCTGGGTGTTGTGTGCTGTCCTTAGGTTAGTTAGGTTTAAGTAGTTCTAAGTTCTAGGGGACTTATGAGCACAGCAGTTGAGTCCCATAGTGCTCAGAGCCATTTGAACCATTTTTGAACCTTCTCATTATCAGTGTTTTCCACATATTCCTTTCCTCTCCGATTCTGCGTAGAACCTCCTCATTCCTTACCTTATCAATCCACCTAATTTTCAACATTCGTCTATAGCACCACATCTCAAATGCTTCGATTCTCTTCTGTTCCGACTTTCCCACAGTCCATGTTTCACTACCATACTCCAGACGTACATCCTCAGAAATTTATTATTCAAATTAAGGCCGGTATTTGATATTAGTAGACTTCTCTTGGCCAGAAATGCCTTTTTTGCCACAGCGAGTCTGCTTTTGATGTCCTCCTTGCTCCGTTCGTCATTGGTTATTTTACTGCCTAGCTAGCAGAATTCCTTAACCTCATTGACTTCGTGACCATCAATCCAGAGGTTAAATTTCTCGCTGTTCTCATTTCTACTACTTCTCATTACCTCCGTCTTTCTCCGATTTACTCTCAAACCATACTGTGTACTCAATAGACGGTTCATTCCGTTCAGCAGATCATTTAATTCTTCTTCACTTTCATTCAAGATAGCAATGTCATCAGCGAATCGTATCATTGATATCCTTTCACCTTGTATTTTAATTCCACTCCTGAACCATTCTTTTATTTCCATCATTGCTTCCTCGATGTACAGATTGAAGAGTAGGGGCGAAAGGCTACAGCCTTGTCTTACACCCTTCTTAATACGAGCACTTCGTTCTTGATCGTCCACTCTTATTATTCCCTCTTGGTTGTTGTACATATTGTATATGACCCGTCTCTCCCTATAGCTTACCCCTACTTTTTTCAGAACTCGAACAGCTTGCACGATTTTATATTGTCGAACGCTTTTTTCAGGTCGACAAATCCTATGAAAGTGTCTTGATTTTTCTTTAGCCTTGCTTCCATTATTAGGCGTAACGTCAGAATTGCCTCTCTCGTCCCTTTACTTTTCCTAAAGCCAAACTGATCGTCACCTAGTGCATTCTCAATTTTCTTTTCCATTCTTCTGTATATTATTCTTGTAAGCAGCTTCGATGCATGAGCTGTTAAAATGATTGGGCGATAATTCTCGCACTTGTCAGCTCTTGCCGTCTTCGGAATTGTGTGGATGATGCTTTTCCGAAAGTCAGATGGTATATCGCCAGACTCATATATTCTACACACCAACTTGAATAGTCGTTTTGTTGCCACTTCCCCCAATGATTTTAGAAATTCTGATGGAATGTTATCTATCCCTTCTGCCTTATTTGACCGTAAGTCCTCCAAAGCTCTTTTAAATTCCGATTCTAATAGTGGATCCCCTATCTCTTCTAAATCGACTCCTGTTTCTTCTTCTATCACATCAGACAAATCTTCACGCTCATAGAGGCTTTCAGTGTATTCTTTCCATCTATCTGCTCTCTCCTCTGCACTCTTAATGTTACCACCGTTGCTTTAAATGTCACCAAAGGTTGTTTTGACTTTCCTGTATGCTGAGTCTGTCCTTCCGGCAATCATATCTTTTTCGATGTCTTCACATTTTTCCTGCAGCCATTTTGTCTTAACTTCCCTGGACTTCCTATTTATTTCATTCCTCAGCGACTTGTATTTCTGTATTCCTGATTTTCCCGGAAAATGTTTGTACTTCCTCCTTTCATCAATCAACTGAAGTATTTCTTCTGTTACCCATGGTTTCTTCGCAGCTACCTTCTTTGTACCAATGTTTTCCTTCCCAACTTCTGTGATGGCCCTTTTTAGAGATGTCCATTCCTCTTCAACTGTACTGCCTACTGCGCTATTCCTTATTGCTGTATCTATAGCGTTAGAGAACTTCAAACGTATCTCGTCATTCCTTAATACTTCCGTATCCCACTTCTTTGCGTATTGATTCTTCCTGACTAATGTCTTGAACTTTAGCCTATTCTTCATCACTACTATATTGTGATCTGAGTCTATATCTGCTCCTGAGTATGCCTTACAATCCAGTATCTGATTTCGGAATCTCTGTCTGACCATGATGTAATCTAATTGAAATATTCCCGTATCTCCCGGCCTTTTCCAAGTATACCTCCTCCTCTTGTGATTCTTGAACAGGGTATTCGCTATTACTAGCTGCAACTAGTTACAGAACTCAATTAGTCTTTCTCCTCTTTCATTCCTCGTCCCAAGCCCATATTCTCCTGTAACCTTTTCTTCTACTCCTTCCCCTACAACAGCATTCCAGTCGCCCATGACCATTAGATTTTCGTCCCCCTTCACACACTGCATTACCCTTTTAATATCGTCGTACACTTTGTCTAGCTGTTCACCTTCAGCTTGCGACGTCGGCATGTGTACCTGAACTATCGTTGTCGGTGTTGGTCTGCTGTCGATTCTGATTAGAACAACCCGGTCACTGAACTGTTCACAGTAACACACCCTCTGCCCTACCTTCCTATTCAAACGAATCCTACACCTGTTATACCATTTTCTGCTGCTGTTGATTATTCAATCTTTTTCTCATGGTAACCTCCCCCTTGGCAGTCCCCTCCCGGAGATCCAAATGGGGGACCATTCCTGAATCTTTTGCCAATGGAGAGATCATCATGACACTTCTTCAATTACAGGCCACATGTCGTGTGGATACACGTTACGTGTCTTTAATGCAGTGGTTTCCATTGCCTTCTGCATCCTCATGTCGTTGATCATTGCTGATTCTTCCGCCTTTAGGTGCAATTTCCCACCCCTAGGACAAGAGAGTGCCCTGAGCCTGTATCCGCTCCTCCGCCCTCTTTGACAAGGCCGTTGGCAGAATGAGGCTGACTTCTTATGCCGGAAGTCTTCGTCCGCCAATGCTGATTATTTATCAAAATTTAGGCAGTGGCGGGGACCGAAGACGTTTTGATTATGAATCAAAGACGCTACCGCTAGACCACGGGTCTACCCTGAGGGAGAACTACCCGTTAAGAAATCTAAGTTTGACTGAATCTGATCCAGGGAGGCGGCACAAGACAACAAGGCGTCACCCACCTGACCGACGCGATCCGCGGATACGTGGACGGGGAGCGCCACCGCGTCTCGCAGCCGCGCAGACAGCTCACTAACGCTACCGTCGTCAGGCTGCCCTCGAATCCGTAACTCGTATTGCAATTGGACTTCAGGCACCCAATCCCCATGACCGCACGTGCCGACATGACAATTCGGTAAAGTACGCACACGAACAGCACACAGCAGAACAACAAATTTACAGATTAAAGGCAATATCCATTAATTAAAACATGAACCATGTGCAATGGTAGTCACCACAGAGCAACCACGCTCCGGTACCAGAACTTGGTCCGAGCACTGGGCTCACAACCCCAACTACACCCCACTATTGAGCTCTAATGAAGTTCTGGGTCCCTTACTTCGATTGCACGTAAATCATTAAGGTCAATCCAACACATTTATTTCAAATAACATAAATGAAGTTACATTTGAATCTGTCTGCCATTAAACAGGAATAAAAAAAAAAACAATTTCAATATCAGCTGATTTAGTGCGTGAAGCGCGAGTTAATCCAATAACTAGATATACTAAACAATTCTCCGTAATTCAAAAGAAACAGAAAAACAAAACTGAATCAATACATCCCACTGACAAATATCCAGAAAACCTTACAATACTACTGAAAAGAATACACTGAAGTGGGGAGCAGTCATTCACCGACGAACACTTCAAAATGAGTTGAATAACACAGCTGCGTGCCCCAGAAAACTGCCAGACATTAAATACACTTCATCTGACGAATAACAAATACTCATTAACATTACGCCACTCCTGTTCAAACTGCAGTGTCCCAAAGAAACAGACACTTATTCTGAAAGAACAATATTTTTATATGTTTACATTACAGCATTAAGGAATTCCAAAGAATGTCCAATCGAACCCCCCCCCCCCCTTTCAGTTGAGGCACAAACAATTCCCCATTCTAGTCGGAGGCTGAGCCAGAAACACAGAATGCCACAAAAACACAGTTTTGCTGTGAAATCTTACAGGACACCCGGAAGCAGTAACAGACCAGGGGTCGGCACCCACAAATAACACAGGCTAAGAGTCAGGCTGGGAGCACACATCCTACGAGAACTTTTTCAAACTATGCTCACCACAAACTATAGACATTCCGGCCGAACATCCGCTTGCGGTGGCTGCCAGAAGGACGAAGCAACCAACAGGCCCACGCCGTGCTTCTCACACAGGCACCTCAATTTGTACAAACATCTAGGCCAACACCAACTCCGGACCCCCTCTCAATGCGAGGCTTGGCACAGTTTATATGAAATGCCTTCTAGGCAACCAGTCACCACCGCAGGAGTTTCTCGATTAGCAAACAGCGCCAGCGTAACAGGCATCACACATGTGCTTACCCCCGAGCCACAACATCGCAAGTCTCACCGGCCGCCCCAAACCGCTTTCCTCTCGCCACCCCTCGCGCCCCAGCCGAAAACGCAAAGTTGCTCATGCCCGGGGACGCGCCAAAGATAACAAGCCGATCGCTGATCATCAACCAGCGTTCTGGCTCACCATGGGTAGACTCTACGGAATGCATTGTAAAAATGCCTTCCATGTGTTAGAATAGGGCTCTGCCACCTTACACAGCTCAGACTCCCCCACCAGACGGCCAACATAAGTATGAAGGGAAGGCCATATCACACGTCATGTACCCTGTATTACACTGTGTGAATGGGCGGTGACTTTTCTTTCGGAAACGTCCAAAAGAACAGACATCACACATTAATAAAATGGTTTCACCTGGATGAAGCGAACAAGGTCAGGGAATGTGTGTAGGTGGCACTCGGTCGAATGTGGGCAGTCCGTGAGGTGTACCAAGACCGTCCGTACAGTTGCGATAACGCTGTGTCCCTCATTGCTCAGTGGTTAACGCACCTGACTTATAAGCAGTGGACCCTGGGTTCGAATCCCGGTCCAGTACACATTTTCACTCGCCGTCACTGATTCCGCGTAATGTCCTGATGCAGCTGACATCAGTAATCACTTCTCTTTCCTTTGTTTCTCCCTCGCCCCCTCTACCTTCATATTGTAAGTTGTTGTATCTTTGCAATACTTTTATGGTCACGTAAGTGCCCACCTACTCGTGAATGAAGTATGGGGGTAGCACCTCCTTCGGTAAACAAATCTTTTAGCCTTTGTCCCGCCTCCTATGGTAAGAAAAAATGACATTGTTTAAGGTGTAGCCTGGCTCCTGTTCCCCTTGGTGTAACTTGCGTTTAACAGATACTACCATGGGGTCTTGCTCTTGTTTCCTCCTAAGATCCCCACAGCGTTCTGGGACCCCTATCAACACCCCAGACAGCCAAGCAACCCATTGGTCTTCCAGTCTTTCGCTGTGACCTTCGTCCTCATACATTCCGCTCAAACCATGCGCATACTGTTATCTGGCCCCCTGATC
Source organism: Schistocerca nitens (assembly GCF_023898315.1). Lineage (NCBI taxonomy): Eukaryota > Metazoa > Arthropoda > Insecta > Orthoptera > Acrididae > Schistocerca > Schistocerca nitens. Next base: position 593,227,702 of record NC_064618.1, on the reverse strand, counting down.
TGTTTGCCATTAAACTGAAATGCGGCAAAGTAGACCGCTCATCATGCTATCCAGCTGATTTTTCTATGGCGCCCCAAACACAGCATTAGGCTTGGTTTTCAGTTTCCAGAACGAACTCTCCTCTGTGCTTGAGGTTGAAACCTGGTTGATAGGTACTCAGAGAGCGTGCAGGATAAGGTTACTACGATTGTGGTATTGTGGATGGTTCCGTAAACAGTTACTGGGAGTTGCACAATCAAACACACAACTCTATTTTTCTAAGAACCACTTATTTACACATTGCCTTAAAAGATCATAGTTAGACAACACGGCTGAAGGCCTAGTTAAAGAAAACGTGCTTTCTGGGGTGAAGGCCAGAAACCACACCCAAAAAAAGAACGGCTGAAGGCCTGGCTTAGAAATCAAAAGCAATTAAAAATAAAAGGTAAATTTAAAAAGAAACATGCAATTTAAAACAATTAGCGTCTGAAGGACTACACTTCACGTGTGAAGGGCAACTATAACTAAAACATATTAATAAACTTTTCTTCTAACCAAGAACTTTATATTTAAACTTAGAACAGTACCGCCTAAAGAATAATTAAAGAAATATTAAATTATTGCACGGCTCAAGGCCACAAACAAATTTCAAACAACGGCTGAACGCCTGAACAACAAGTCTGACAAACAATTGAAATAAATCCCTTCTTTCTTATAAAAAATAAAAAAATTTCCTTTAACGAATACACATGGCTGAAGGCCTTATTAAAAGAGGGTCAAATAAATCAAAAATGGTTCAAATGGTTCAAATGGCTCTGAGCACTATGGGACTTAACATCTACGGTCATCAGTCCCCTAGAACTTAGAACTACTTAAACCTAACTAACCTAAGGACAGCACACAACACCCAGCCATCACGAGGCAGAGAAAATCCCTGACCCCGCCGGAAATCGAACCCGGGAACCCGGGCGTGCGAAGCGAGAACGCTACCGCACTCAAATAAATCCTGAAGGCCGCACATAACACATCGAACAACTAACGGCTTAGGGTCTGGATTACAAACAATTTCAGATAGAACAATTTTAAGGAAAAAAAAATATTTTAAATAAAATCGATCTTCAAAATTTTAATTTAACACAGCTAAAGGCCTTTATGTAAAATTTAAAAAGAACTGAATTAATACACGGTTGAATGCCCCACACAATACTTCAAACTAAAATGAAAATCACAGTGTAAAAGAAACAGATTAAGTGGTTCTCAGAAGTGTTCCAAGTGTCGGCCTGAGAAGGTAGCTCAATCGTGAGGTGAGGTGAGGCAGGCAGCCAAGAGCTGAAGTTAAATAATCGGATGGCAACCCAAACTAGGGACGGCCGAAGGACCGACCAACAATTTAACCAATTCCCTTCTGACGACCAATGGCACAACGATGGAAAGTAGCGGCCAAGGGCGAGGACACGCCTTCATAAATTGGCGTTTAAAAACAGCCAAGGGAACAATAACCACTCTAAGCAAATTTGTAGCAAACAACCTAAAAGGCTGTCGAACTACACGGCGTGCCATACAGCATCAACACCACGAGCAAAGGCGCACTGCTGGAAAAGTACGCTAACGACCAGGGCAGGTAAATAGGCCACAGAGCAGAAAATGCTGCTGGTGCTCTTCACTGATAAATAACAGTCAATTTAATAATTGATCGGAATATAGGAAGACGGTTGTAAGATTTCGCCGACTCCAACACATCATACGTTGCTGCTAGCCCGAACGGCTTAGGAGGAACAACCCGCTAATGAACGAAGAGCTGGACACTCAACTTTAGCCTCTAGGTTCGGTGGGCAACGAACTTTGTCGCTCTCGCAGCTGGCGCCTCACGATCCAACAGTGCATGCAAGCCGCCAGAGGTTTGGCATGGCCTCGCGCCGCAGAGACTTCCTCGCTGCTCTGTCCCAAACAACTGACTCTATCCAGCACGGAGACAGTATTAAAATAACTGCTCAGTCAAAACCACATAAACTACACACGGTTCCACGAAAACACTTACACAAATAACTCGAACAACAGTAAAATCAGTACTGTGGAACAACAAGGACGAATCACAATTCGACACACACGGAGAACCCAGAAGCAGTCGGCGATCAAATACACGTCGTCCGATGAGACGACCGACCGAACGACCAACCAAGGTCGTCCCCGCTCAAGTCATGTGTGTCGGCAACGGTTGGGGGAGTCATGGCGGTCCGGAACTCACTGCTGCTCCGTCCCGACACGACTCCCGAGACACGACGGCGCGGAAATACTAGCGGTCGCTCCAAAGAAAGTACGACAGTGCTCTTACCGATAAGCGCTGCTACTGCCACTCACGCGCAGGAAAGCCAGTAACTTAGTGACGCCAGTAAATCGAATAAGAAACGGGTCGGCAGTACATCAAAGACAAGATGGTCAAGCAATAAACGGCACGAACATGAGCCGGGCATGGCTCAGAGGTAAAGCCTAAACTTTTCCAAATTTACTACTTGAGCTGAGCTGGTGATAACCTCCTTGAGGCTTGAGCTACTGGACGATACTCCTTTGTTGTTGTCGCAGGAGAATGGCCCATACCACAGTATCAGATGCATCAATTTGAACAATAAAGGGGAGCTCAAAACCAGGACTAGCCGCGACTGGAGGATTACATAGAGCCATCTTAATGGCTTCAAAGGAGGCTTGATGTCTTTCTCCCTAATTAAATACTTAGTTCATTTTCCACAGCTATTCATGCGGAGCACCAGCTGAGTGAAGTTTACCACTAATTTTCGGAAGAAGTTGGGCATGTCAATAAATGTAGCCATCTATTTCTTGTTATGATGGGGGAAGAAACCTTCATAAGTCGCAAGTCTGTTCTTGGTCAATTCTAACCTGTCCGCTGAGACTAAATGGCCCAAGAAGGAAATCTGATGAAGAACTAACGTGATCTTAGACCGTCAGAAGATGGGGCCGTCTCCCCAGAGGTATAATAGAAGTAGATTGGAAGTGCTTCAGATGTTCAGCAAATGTGGAGCTATAAACCTCCACGTAATGCAAGTAATGGTAAAGTGATTTAAACTTACAATCACCAATAACATTATCTTAGAAGCAAGACAAAACTGCAGCACCAGTAGAGAGACCAAACGTTACTCTGTTAAAATCGTGGTGATTGCAGTCTGTACAAAATGCATTAAAATGCTTAGTGTCCTCGCTAAATGGTTTGTGATAATAGGCTTCACTCTAATAGAGTACAGTAAAGAAACACGCACAGGAAAACCACATAAAACAGTTAAGGAGATCGTACAGCGGCACTGATTCAAGAATGACCTTTCGATTGAGTGCCCTACAGTCCACCACCAGTTGATAATCTTCATCTTGCCCCTTAGGCACAAGCAAAGTGGTAGAGGAATATGGGGATGTTGAGGTCGTAAACACCCAATCTCTGAGCATATCATTTGCCTTCTGACGTAACATTCTTATTTTAGAAGGGGACAACTGATAAGGAGCTTGGGCAAATCAGAACATTGTTGCCCAGTCTGGTCTTACGAGTCACCATCAACTTCCTGGCAAACACCTTAGGGAAATGACCCAAAATTTACAGAAGCTGCGCAGCCTCCCCAAGTCGCTTGTGACTAACATCGAATTCCGATCACTGGCCCTGTACAACGTTGACCACCGTGGAATTCGGACACAAACACAATGACGGAAATCTAAAGGTAAAAGCCGAGTGCCGAAATCTACTATGAAAACAGTCCTGTGTATGAAGTCACATACCAGAATGAGGTAGATGGACGAATTCTTGACTACTAACAAGGTAGTACATAACAAAAAATTAACAATACTTTTCCCCGCATCTCCCTTACCAGAGGTAACATCTGCCCATTGCTGTCCGATATCTCCGGAACGACTTGAGTAACGGAGGCAACTTACACACTCCTCTGAATTGAAGACACCAGTTATATAGTTTAACAATGAAACAGCACATCAGGAATGGAGAAAGGTGACACTGGTGCCGGATTATGTTGGACACAAGCGTAAGGCGTGAGCAAATCTTTCATGACCCTGATCCGAGCGCACTACTTCAGCTGCTTAGGAGCACACCGCACTGCATGTTCCTGATGCCGTCAGCTGCTCAGGCGCAGCCTGCAATTAATGGGGCATCCCCATACCAAGTGCGCACTATTTAGGTCTAGGTTGTCTCAGGTTGCCGCTAGCAGATACCTCCTCCCTAACCTCAGAAGAACGGTAAATACCACCCTCGCCCTGAGATTGTCAGCGAATCCAACATTTGCAAAGATTTTCGTGAAAAAGATAAACGCGAATGGTCCTCCGGCTTCATGCACTTTAATACATTCCGAACCACTCCACCTCCAGTGACCACTAATTCTAAAGCGGAAACCGCAGTACGAACTTCCTCAGTATAATTCTTTAAATTCTCGTTCGAAGCTTACGTCTGCCAGAAATGACTGTGCTCATGATCTTGTCTAATTCGGACGGACAATTTTTGGTGAACAATACGCCTCAGCAAATCACCTATTGACCCTTGCAGCTACAAAATCTCAGAAAATATACTACACAGTAATCCGCGGGCTAAATAATATAACAGCTGAAGAGTAACCCTTCTGCGTGACCTGAAAACGAAGGGTCAGCCAAAGAATAAACTGTACCTCCTCTACCTGTTCCACCGAAAGTTCGGTGATTCCTTGCAGTAAACGAAGAATAGGTTTCTGCAGCTTAGCAAATGCTAAGTCTACCCATGGTCCCTTCTTCCACATTGTTACAATGTTGAGTGAGCTTATTGCTAAATGGGTCACCCATTTCACTCACAGGCGTGGCATTATCCAAAGCCATAGGGCTTACGTTCACTTGTAGTTCTTTTGTTTACGTAGGAACTGATTAATGGGGTGGTCCTGTTCCGCACCAACTTGAAGCTTCTTTAGATCGACAAGACGATAACTCAAATGAGGAAGTTGTGCCTGAAGTGTATACACTTGTTTATGAACGGACTGACTAGTCCCTAGAAATTCCATGTTGTGACGCAACACTACTACAACACCCAAAGAAGAGGTGGGTTCCGCACCTACCTCTCCAATTGCTTCTGGAGTGAGGTTTAATGGTATACTCACAGTGGAACGCAAACGTGTTGCCAAGCCCGCTACACTGCCATCAATAACTTGTTGCCGAATCCTAAGTTCATATTCCAGGTGTTCGCGCCTGAGAAAAAGATATATCTGGTCTCCATGTATTTCATATGCCATCTGCAGCACAGTCAGTCAATAATAAACAAAATTGGTCAACAAATAGTAGCTTAAAATGCAAATTAGCGACGTAGCAAACGGTGAATGGTGCTGTTAACAAGAAGAGACAAGTCGTCGTCGTTGTCATCCCATTCTGCCTACATATCACTGCCACCCCTCGCCCAACCCCCACCCCCACCCCGCCAACAGATCAACACCAACGCTGTGAACTAACAGTCTATGAAGCTCACTAGCTGCTTAAACAAATATAAAGAAAACCAACGGAGAAGAATTGGACCCCATTTTCACTTTTATTAGCAACAGTTTTCACCGTTTTCCATTTTCCAAAGCATATTTTACAAAATACAAAACACACAGAATTAGCCCGATTGATATAAAACCAAGGAATTTGTGAAATGTATGTTTAGGTAAAAATTTCTGCAAACTTCTTTACATCATTTTACTAATTACTAAAATCATGAAAAATCAGCTCAAATAATAATCAAACTGTAAGGGGTGCATTACGTTAGATTTTCATCAACAAGAAGTTCTTTACACGATTCAAACTTTATTAAATTCAATTTTACAGAAAATTTAAAATAATTAATAATCAGTCCAAGCAATAATTAAGAGTAATTACCTATGGAGTGGGCATCCAAGATAGATTTTCAGCACAAAGTTCTTTAGGCAATATAAAATGCATTAAGTTCAATTTTTCCGAAGATTGCAAAATGATGAAAAATCAGCCCGGTTAACATTAACTGGCAAAATTTCACAGGACAGGCATTTAATTAAAATTTTCAGAACCAAGCAACTCTCTAGGCCAGGTAAAATTCAATGACAGCAAAAGTTTGCAACAATTTCGACCCTGAATAACCAAGTGCGGGGGTCTTCATCCTTGAACTAAGGAAACACTCTATACAAACTGGGGTTACTCAAGAATAATTCTAAGCAGTTACAATTAAACGCCGAACCACGAAGCCGGACACTCTAAAACAGGAAACAACAAAGTTTAATGACGGCACCCATGATCCTAGCATGATATGAACAATAGAAAGGTTAAGTAGGCTCCAGGGGTAAAGGCAATATAGTTTGCAGTAATAAATACTGCTTACTGAAACGCAAAGTAACTGAACCTAGGTATACGGCCGGCCGAAGTGGCCGTGCGGTTAAAGGCGCTGCAGTCTGGAACCGCAAGACCGCTACGGTCGCAGGTTCGAATCCTGCCTCGGGCATGGTTGTTTGTGATGTCCTTAGGTTAGTTAGGTTTAACTAGTTCTAAGTTCTAGGGGACTAATGACCTCAGCAGTTGAGTCCCATAGTGCTCAGAGCCATTTGAACCATTTTGAACCTAGGTATACACACGCCGAGCAGGAAAGAGAAGTATCAAATGGTTCAAATGGCTCTGAGCACTATGGGACTCAACATCTTGGGTCATAAGTCCCCTAGAACTTAGAACTACTTAAACCTAACTAACCTAAGGACATCACACACACCCATGCCCGAGGCAGGATTCGAACCTGCGACCGTAGCAGTCCCGCGGTTCCGGACTGCAGCGCCAGAACCGCTAGACCACCGCGGCCGGCAGAGAAGTATCGTGAGCACAATATAACGCGCCTTGCACTGTTCCCACACGGTATGACTGCCAAGAGCAAACCTCACAGCGAAAATACAGGCTACAGCGGTCCTGTCGTTCAGCCGAAAAAAATAATTCAAATGGCTCTAAGCACTATGGGACTTAATATCTGAAGTCAACAGTCAACTAGGCTTAGAACTACTTTAATCTAACTAACCTAAGGTCATCACACACATCCATGATCGTGGCAGGATTCGAAGCTGCGACCGTAGCAGAAGCGCGGTTCCCGACTGAAGCACATAGAACCGCCCGGCCCCAACGGCTGGCCGTTCAGCCGACCCCGAACATATTTACCACTGGATAAACACTGATATGCAGCAGTGGTGTGCCCATGATAACAACTTGTAGAGTAACCCTGAAGTGCAGTTTAGCACAGGACTATGAGACCCCCAAAATTCTAATAATTATGAAAGTATCTGACACCCTGTCACTGCAATGGCATGGTCACGATTAATAATGACAGCTAAGGTGACCAAGATGTCTTAGAAAATTACGCTCAAGTAGAACAGAATGAGAATGAAACAAAACAACGATCTGGTAAAGCTTAGGATGCAGATTACCAAAAAATTTAATAGTTACTTAAAATTTGCCATGAGTAACTAGATTGCCAATGCCAACTGGCGTGTGACACGCCCATTATATAGGCCCATTGTAACTCGCGTAGGAAGTCACTACAATGATCAGTCAGATAATGATGACTACAGATTCGTTATCGACACAGACCCATGCAAAGCGACAGCAGAATCACTTGTCGAGGAATGACTGCTAATCAAACACATGCACGGCGCACGTAGTATCAATCAGTGAGTGTGTTGTCCGCGTGTTGAATGGGGAAGACGCGAGGTCTTTCTGAGTTTGAGCGAGGGCAGATTGTGGCGGCCCGGATGCTCGGCATGAGCATTTAGAGAACTGGACGACTTGTCGGGAGTTCGAGGAGTGCTCTGAAGAGTGCCTTCAACACGTGGCGAAACCAAGGTGAAATCACGGACAGACGTCGTGGAGTTGGACGGCCACACCTCTTTACAGATGTCGGAAGTCGTCGAGTGGGCAGAATGGTAAAAGAGGACAGGTGGCGAACTGTGGTGGAACTGATGTCAAACTTTAATGCTGGGAAGAGTACGAGTGTGTCTTAACAAACTGTGCACCGAACACGACTAACGACTGGCTTCCGCAGCCGACGAGCCAACAATGTACCACTTTTAACATCATGACATCGGCAACTACCACTGAAATGGGCAGGTGACCATCGGCATTGGATGTTGGCACAGTGGCAGAGCATTGCATGAACTGATGAGTCCCGACACCTTCTTCATGGGAGGGTGCGAATCCGCCTTCTCCCAGTGGAACAGCTCCTTGACACCTACACTGCGGGACGGAGACAAGCAGGTGGCGGCTCCATTATGCTCTAGGGAACATTCACGTGGGCATGCGTGGTTGAATCGGAGGTCGTGCAAGACAGATAACGTACACCGCTTCGTGACGATTATGTTTCCCGACAGCATTGACATATTTCAACAAGATAACGTGCAATGTCACAAGGCCATGAGTGTAATGGAGTGGTTAGAGAAACACAGTGGAGAGTTCCAAGTGATGCAAAATAGCCAGATGTAAACCGTGTCGGGCGAATCTGAAATGCGATTGAACATGGCGTCAGAGATCATCGTACCCCTCCCGTAATTTACGGGAATTTAGTGACTTTTGTGTGCAGATGTGTGACATCTCTCTCCTGCGACCTGCCATGTCTTGATTGCTTCCATGCCACTACGCATCGCCGCTGCTATTCGTGCTAAATGTGAACATACCGGCTATTAGGTAGGATGTCATAATGTTCTTGCCGATCAGTTTATATACCTTCGTGGATCCAAGTCTTGAGAATAACTATAATAATTTACCAAAGGTTGAAAAGCCCACCACAGTTATAATGTTGTACTATTTAGAGCACAGCCAGTATCAGGCTCTTAAACGCCCATCTTCAGATGTCGTAGCCTAGTGCTGTGACCCCAAGCTCCGTGGTGAACGAGTACAGGACGCTGTGTGCTACCAGTGCTACTCACTCGTAGCACACTGGCCAAACGACATTTGGTAAATTAAAAACAAGAATGGTAAGATTAAAAGAGAAGTGTGAATTCCGTTGTTAAATGTGTAGTCTGGTGCCAAATGTAGTGGTATCAGACGCCAAATGCGGCGTATTGACACCTAATGTAGTGGGTGAGTGCCAGGAGGTGCCGTATTAAAACTTGTCCGAGCTTTTCAAATGATTTATTTTTTCCACTATAGAGTTTCGTTCACATCGGTCCGTGTCACAGGCCCCGCATTGCTGAGGCCACTGCCCCAGCGACCTGTGCAACGCAACGCTGTGTCGTGCCGCCTTGTTCGCCAGCTGTAGACTTCCGATTACGTCAGGATGGCTGCGCCAGCAGCCGACTCAGCGGCCACTGTCACCGTTGATTTCTCGCTGCTCCGCCGGGAGCCGTAGGCAGGCCCTGCTGCTGCTTCTTCCTCGGCTGGCATAACTGGAAACGCGGTGGCAGCGACCGCCCTCATTCCGGCTTCCGAACCTGCAGCTCTCGCCTTGTAAGTCTCCGGCGTGTGTCGGGAGACGAAACGACTGCACACGCTAGCGAAACGAAGAGTGGCCCGCCCTGGCTGGCTGCAGACCCCGCGTCGGCCTCAGAGGGTCGAACCATCGACCCACCGTGGACTGGGACGCTGTCGCCCCATCTGTTGCCGCATGTCGCCGGTAGTGTAACACGCCTCGCCATGCAGGAGAGTTGCCACACTTGAATGAGTCTCCTTAGAAAACAACACCTATTTATACCCGGATAGGTGCCACTGTTTCGCTAACGCATCGCCCCGAGTCACATATGCCCCACGCCCAGGTTTGCGTCAGTGGGCCCCTTCTTCCTGTAACTTGCGACATGCAAACGGCTACATTTACACTTTTCAGCAGTTCGATGGCCCTTGTGGCCTCCAATCCACTTCGCAACCGCTAGTCTGCGTAACTTATTGCAATCCGCCCCGCACCTGGCTGCAACACATTCTCCAAATATCGTACAAAACTAACTTCCCCTATCCTAAACGGAGGTGCAGCTACATTATTCCCTCTCCCGAAAGATCTGGTCCACGGGTCGTCCTTTAACTAACTTCATTTCCAAATGTGTGTGAAATCTTATTGGACTTAACTGCTAAGGTCATCAGTCCCTAAGCGTACACACTACTTAACCTAAATTATCCTATGGATAAACACACACACACACATGCCCTAGGGAGGACTCGAACCCCTGCCGGGACCAGCCGCACAGCTTTAACTAACTCTTAAACTTGTTTGGATTGGCACTTATAACATGCTTACTTACTACTAGAAAACTTAAATGCGGTCTAGTGCCCCCTTAAAACTGTGACATAAAATAAAACGTAAAAATTCCTTATTGGACGACCACTGCCTTATCAATCACTTACCTACTCGTATCCTGCCCTCGGTATTCAATCCACTGGGACTTGATAAACCCTCGGTTCCCTTTTGGAACGGGCTCTCCGCCTGATCAAAAAGAAAATGACACATAACAAAGTTAAGGCTGCGATGACACTTGGCAAAGAGGTGCTCAAAAAGTCGTAAGATAGCCTATGCACATATACAGGGTGGTCCATTGACCGTGACCGGGCCAAATATCTCACGACATAAGCGTCAAACGAAAAAACTACAAAGAACGAAACTTTTCTAGCTTGAACGTGGGACCACATGGCGCTATGGTTGGCCCGATAGATGGCGCTGCCGTAGGAAAAACGGATATCAACTGCGTTGTTTTATATAGGAACCCCCACTTTTTATTACATATTGGTGTAGTACGTAAAGAAATAAGAATGTTTTAGTTGGGCCACTTTTTTCGCTTTGTGAAAGATGGCGCTGTAATAGTCACAAGCATATGGCTCACAATTTTAGACGAACAGTTGGTAACAGGTAGGTTTTTAAATTGAAATACAGAACAAAGGTACGTTTGAACACTTTATTTCGGTTGTTCCAATGTGAAACATGGTACCTTTGTGAACATATCATTTCTGAGAGCGCATGCTGTTACAGCGTGATTACCTATAAATACCACATTAATGCAATAAACGCTCAAAATTATGTCCGTCAACCTCAATGCATTTGGCAATACGTGTAACGACATTCCTGTCAACAGCGAGTAGTTCGCCTTCCGTAATGTTCGCACATGCATTGACAATGCACTGACGCATGTTGTCAGGCGTTGTCTGTGGATCACGATGGCAAATATCCTTCAACTTTCCCCACAGAAAAAAATCCGGGTACGTCAGATCCGGTGAACGTGTGGGCATTGGTATGGTGCTTCGACGACCAATCCACCTGTCAAGAAATATGCTATTCAATACCGTTTCAACCTCACGTGAGCTATGTTCCGGACATCCATCATGTTGGAAGTACATCGCCATTCTGTCATGCAGTGAAACATCTTGTAGTAGCATCGGTAGAACATTACGTAGGAAATCAGCATACATTGCACCATTTAGATTGCCATCGATAAAATTGGGGCCAATTATCCTTCCTTCCATAATGCCGCACCATACATTAACCTACCAAGGTCACTGATGTTCCGCTTATCGCAACCATCGTGGATTTTCCGTTCCCCAATAGTGCTTATTATGCTGGGTTACGTTACCGCTGTTGGTGAATGACGCTTCGTCGCTAAATAGAACGCGTCCAAAAAAATCTGTCATCGTCTCTTGTGCCCAGTGGCAGAACTGTACACGACGTTCAAAGTCGTCGCCATGCAATTCCTGGTGCATAGGAATATGGTATAGGTGCAATCGATGTTGATGTAGCATTCTCAACACCGACGTTATTGAGATTTCCGATTCTCGTGCAATTTGTCTCCTACTGATGTGCGGATTAGCCGCGACAGCAGCTAAGACACCTACTAGGCCATCATCATTTGTTGCTGGTAGTAGTTCACGTTTCACATGTGGCTGAACACTTTCTGTTTCCTTAAATAACGTAACTATCCGGCGAACGGTCCGGACACTTGGATGATGTCGTCCAGGATACCGAGCAGCTTACATAGCACATGCCCGTTGGGCAATTTGATCACAACATCCATACACCATCACGATATCGACCTTTTCCGCACTTGGTAAACGGTCCATTTTAACACGGGTAATATATCACGAAGCAAATACCGTCGGAACTGACGGAATGTTACGTGATACCACGTACTTATACGTTTGTGACTATTACAGCGGCATCTATCACAAAGCGAAGAAAGTGGTCCAACTAAAACATTCTTATTTTACGTACTAAACGAATATGTAATAAAAAAATGGGGGTTCCTATTTAAAAAAAAACGCAGTTGATATCCGTTCGACCCATGGCAGCGCCATCTGTCGGGCCAACCATAGCGCCATCTGCTTTCTCCTTCAAGCTAGACGAGTTTCGTTCTTTGTAGTTTCTTCGTTTGGTGCTTATTTCGTGAGATATTTGGCTCGGTCCCTATCAATGGACCAACCTGTATAAATGGCGGTACGATGGCGTACATGAAGTATAAAAGTGCATTGGTGGAGTTGTCATTTGTGCTCAGGTGATATATGGGTTAAGGTTCCCGACGTGATTATGATCTCACGACGGCGAGTAAGAGATTTTAAACGCGGAATGGTAGTTGGAGCTAGACGCTTGGGACATGCCATTTCGGAAATCGTTAGGGAATTCAGCATTCCGCCATCCACAGTGTCAAGGGAGTGCGAAGAATACCGCGTCTCAGGCATTACCTTTCACCACAATAGCGCAGTGTCTGACGGCCTTCTCATAACGAGTGAGAGCAGAGGCTTTTCCATAGAGTTGTCAGTGCTAACAGACAAGCAAGATTGGATTAAAAAAAACGCAGAAATCAATTTGGGATGTACGACGAACGTATCTTTTAGGACAGTGTGCAGAACTTTGACGTTAATGATATATAGCAGCAGACGATGGAACGCGTCTCGTGACCATATCGGTTGGACACGACTGGAAAACCGTGCACAGGTTACATGAATCCCGACGCCAGTTGATAAGAGCTAATGGTAGGGTTCGAGTATGGGCGGACACCACGAATCCATGGACCCAAGTTGCCAACAAGGCACTGCGTAATTTAATGGTGTTCGAATTACGGTGTGCTGTGTTTACATAGAATGTACTGGATCCCCTGGATGTTCGGTTACTTGAATACCATTTCCAGGCATACATTGACAGCATGTTCCCTAATAACTATGGTGCTTTTATGGATAACAATGTGCCATGTCACAAGGCCACAGATATGTGCAATTGGTTTGACGTTCATTCTAAGCAACTGGAGCGAATGGTTTGGCCACGACATGAATCGCATCGAACATTTATGGGACACACTGTAGAGGTCAGTTCATGCACAAAATCCTGCACCAACAGCACTTCCGCGGCATTGCTCAATACTTGTGAAGGGGACTTCTAACGAATTATTGAGCCAATGGCACATCGCGTTGCTGCATTAATACCGGACACAGGGAGTTCCGACACGACATTAGACATCTCATGACTTGTCACACCGCTGTACATGCTCCACTAACAACCCTTCGATGAATAGCACTGTGTACTACCACCAGTCATTTACGATTGTTGAGGCCGTAGAAATCCACAAACAGGACAATAACTTGAATAAGAACGAAGAAAGTCTCGTACTGTAGCTAATGACCGTTGCGGGTAACAAGCGGAGATCAACAGCGGTAACGACCAGGGAAGAGCCCTCGGACGTTGATGCAACTGATACAGCATCTCCCATCGAGGGCTCGACTCTGACTGCCGTGAAAAATTAGGATGAAGCCTTGACAATACCAGCCAGTTGTGCTGGCGAAACGACACAAAAATCTTGAAACAAAGTAGCAAACGTCTGCCGAAGACCGTGAGACAGAATCCAACAGGCAGTATCTCAGAAGACGATAAACTGTATTGCAAGATGGAGTGTTTTTCGCATTTCACCAGCTTATGCGCACACATCCGTTGAAGCCCCTGCACCGCAATCGTCTGAGCACCACACACAAAATATCACGTAATTGAAGTACTAGTAATACTACTAGGACCGCATGATTAATTTACTTAATAGTGATAGCCAATAAACAGGTTTATTAGCATTGACGGATATAACATACTCCAGGCACACCAGTTGTGAGATACGTGGTGAAATCGAAAAGGGAATGGAACTTAAGAAACATTGTCATCTACGGAGCAGAAGGGGAGAGCACTGTACTTTTAGGATTGTCTATTTGGTGACATAAGATATTTCCTGGTAGATTTTTCAAACTAATGACTGATGTAGGAATCACAAGAGGGAATATGTGCTAGAGTCCTCCATAAGCAGTTTCAGCCAAATGTACTGTTTTTTCGTTGTGATTTACAGGACTTCGCTATGTGCAGTGTTTATAAATATTTTCAGATCCATAGATTTAAGAACTGTAAAACTTACGGAAGATATGGAAAAGAATTTGTTATTTCTTCAGTTTCAGAATTTAATGGCGAGGAAAATTCTGTATTTTTTGAAAACTATTTCTGCAACATGTCGACGGTTAAGCCATGCTTAGTCGGTTGTGCACCATTTTGTACCGTGAAATGGAGGAAGGTATTCCACAACTGGTCAGATACTCAAAAAATTAATTGAGTTTCCTTAATGTCTCAACGATTTCACCTGTCTTGAAAGTTTAAACTTGTGTTACTTTTCATAGCTTCCATTTCAAAATGTATTTATTTTGTAAGTAGTTTCGATATAACTTATCCCTGATTTGATTTGCTTGCTAATTATTGATGTGTAAGAGTGTAGTATAACACATTGAAGAAGACTTAGCACGAAAGAAATCAAGGCCATTATTTAAAAATTGAAAAAGAAACTATTAGATTTCTATTGCAGGGCAAGTATAAGTAAAATTCTGTAAAGTGTTCCAAAAGTGTAACACTCTCCTTTACGATGTTCACATAATTGGAAAACTGTCCCCTATATCTATTTGGACTCTTTCCCTATGCTAACATTTTCACGATAAATTACTCACGCGCTCATATTACGTCTGTTAAGAGATTTAATCGTATAATAGCAACTGTTGACAACGTTATACAGAAGTGTGTACTCAGATATAAATGTTTTCTCTTTCCGGTCATGGATCTGTAAATGTTATCGTTTACTGAGCAGGAAATTTTAACTCCCATGAGTTCACTAACATCGCAAACACTATAGAACAAAGAGAGCAGCGAAATCAACTATTTAGAATTTCTAATGTAGTGTCGTAGCGGTAACAACAGAATAGCATTCTCAGTACATTCAGCATGCACGAACACGGTCCAGTTCATCACGATTCTACAAACATCATTCGATTTGCACTCTGAAAGTAGTAAATGCCCGCCATTTCCACAGCACTCACCCAACGGTTGACAATATGGAGCCACGAACGAGGAACCATCGCCGAGCCAGTCCTCAGCAACACGGCTGTTTTTCACGTCTCGAGGTCGACAGCCTCCAGCTGACAGATGAGAAATTGCTTTCGGTAGGAGTAGAAGTGCTTCGAGGCTTGAGAGGGGGTGAGGGAGTGGAGGGCGAGGGGTGCCTCGAGAGGGGCGGCGATGACGCGGCGGCGAGTGGCTGCGGGTGCTGAGAAGGCGGTCGGGCCTCCGCAGCAGGACAGCGGCACCTCGTCCCTGCAAACTTGCGCCGTGCCGTCGACTATTTTGTTTGAAGTTGTTCCGCGAGATGTCTCGTCGACAGCGGCTCACGGAGGCGGGAATCACTCAGAGCGCTGCACGAGGAGCAAGTGGAGGTGGTGTGGGAATTCCCCTGTTACCAGTGTTGCGCCTCCCAGTCGCTGCGTCGTCATAAACCTTCTTTGACGGGGAAAAAAGCACTGTCTGGGGCTGCTTGTCTGCCACCTCTTCCAAGGCGCTCCGGCACTCTGTCAGTTTCCCTGTCTCTCGCCTCTAACGTAGCATCCATCCCCATGTTTTTTTTTTCACATTTATTATCTGCAGGAGGAGAGAGTTTGCAGGAGAGTATTCTGATATAGAACGGTAACACTACCGTCTATAGTAGCTCACGTTCTTTCAGACTACAAATTCCTATTAAAAGTGTTTCAACTCTTTGTGTGATAACTCCCAAAAGAGAGGAAACATATAGCAGTTTCTTGTAAATTTAAACGTTAACTTATTGAAAGAATCTAACAGAAAAACAAAGTCCCCGATTTTTTAAGGAATCGAACTCCAGTTCATAAAACAGTACAAACGAGTTAATGTAACAAATATGGAAATTTTTGGTAAGATCTTATGGGACCAAACTGCAGAGGTCATCGGTACGTAAGCTTACACGCTATTTAATCGGACTTAAACTAACTTACGCTAAGGACAACACACACACACCCATTATCAAGAGAGGACTCGAACCTCCGTCGGTGGAGTGACGAGGATGGGGGGGGGGGGGGGGTCGGGAATCGGGAATGCGAGCCACGCGAACCGTGACAAGGCGCCTGAGCGCGCGCGATTACGTCGCACGGCAATGTGATAAATATTTGACATGTTGCAGGTAAGCGGAGCGGACATGTTGCAAGTAAAAGAGAAAAAATTGAGAAAAGGTACTAACTACATTTAATCTTTTTTGTGAGTAGCAAAGTGCTCTCATTTTCAAACGTTGGATAAGTATAACGTGGACACTTAGCGCTCCGTTTGAAGCAAAAGCCAGCTTTTGACGCAACTATGCGGTTATCACGCCGTAGCTCCTGCATTACTGGTACATTCAGCTTACTGACTGTACATTGTGTCGTGAATAGAGTTAGTTGTAAAAAAGTTATAAGGCAATACTTCATGGCTGGCTCTGTAGTTTTACAGCAGGAACACCAGAAATGTAGTAAGGATCATCCAGGAGAAGTTTCGTAAAGGTTGGAAGTGATGCGTAACGTTTATTGGAAATCGCTAAGATCTCTCAATCCTAAATAATGGATGAATATAGTCGGGGCAACTGCACTAGGAGTGACGCTGCTCGAGGCATATATGTACCGTCCACATGTAATACCTGTCTTACTGTGTAAAATTCTCACTTTCTTAAACCTGTCACGTACGTTTGTACTGTAAAAGCTACTAAAAGTGAAAGGTCACTTACTGCTACTGAACATTAGAGCGTAATTCTAAGAATTTGTTGCAGCTACAGTCATGTTATTAGTTATTTATTTTCTGCATCTCTTGATCAGAAAATGTTTCGAGAGAGGAAGAAATTCGCGGAGGTTAAAATTTTGCCAGTAAAACAGATAGAAAAACAGAACATTGTCATTATTTTCAAAGTATTTAGTAAAGTACTCACATTACAGCAAAATTCGTGTACTTATTATTAATACTTAAATTTCTATTCCAGAAAGATTTTGGGATCGTGATGCCTTTCATACATTTGCTTACGAAGTATTATAAGTCATAAATAAAATAGTGTCAGGAGATGTTTATTTTACTCTGCCATAACATTACATTTTGAGTATGATGACATTCTCTTCCGACAGTAGAGTTTTAAAAAGGTAATACTGTTGGAAATAACAATACGACAGCAAAAGGTGGTGCTCAGTAACAATAAAAAGAAAAAAAAAAGATTACCGGAAAATATTACGAAGATGGTTACGAATAGATTTTAATTTTGGGTCCAGCAACATCCTCCGTGTAGACGTGAATGATGTACCAATGAACATACCTGAGGCATAAATAGTACTTTTGGCCGATAAGACATTATTATCATTCATCCTTTCAGGAATACTGAATCACGTCAAATTGTAATTGACATTTTTTTCTACAGTTACTAACGGGATCTCCCTCAGTAGCAAAAAACTGATACAATTACTCTCTGTAATATACAATAAATGTTAACGATATAACAAATGAACAAGAATGAATTAATAGAAAACAATGTTCCAGGTTTTACTTGTACATTTTCCATAAACCATTCTAGGTACCGAAACGAAGTTTCCTGAAAATGATAGTACGACAGTGGATGATGATTTATTCTATAGATTTTTATCGAGATATTGAAGAAACTTTTCTTTTACAGCAGAAGAAACCGATTTGAATGATATAATGCGAGTAGGGCAATGACGATCGAAAATCGTATATATTGCTACTATTTAGAGTTGGAAAGTTGTGTAACTTCATGCCGTAACTTTCCTGAGCTACCTTCAACACTCCAACCCTGTTTCGCCATCTGCCGTGCCGGTGATACTCTGTGACTTTCCATAGCCTTCGCAATAGCCTGTCTTTACCTCACAGTCTACAGAATCATCGCCATTGTCTGTGCCGTGTTAGTAAAGGAACGAAGGAAGATTTGTGTTTGGCACCCTGTCGACAACTAGGCCATTTAAACTGTGGTAAAGAAAATTGTCGGTTCCCTTTCAAAGGAACCATCCCCACATTTGCATGGAGTGAAATTACGAAGGACATAAATCTGGATGGTACGAATGGGATTTGAACCGTCGTCCTATGTCACTCAGAGCCGTCCTAGTGACTGACGAGAGTAAATTTTGGAACTACTCAGCTAATAGGGCGGACGACATCTTTTCTCGTCGTGAATAGCAATATTACGTGGTAATTCGGTAACTACAGACAGTACATACCAATCACAAAATATGGCAACTGTGTACATACAGATTTAAACAGTTCGCAGAGTTATGATTCGTTTCATTTCATTCGCGAATTTTCCGGTCCATCTAAACTGCCTTAAATCTCACTACCTGCGCCATCCTGCTGGTAGAGAAATGTTGGACGAGCTAAATTACAACATTGGATGCCCACCGAGATACAAAATATTCTCACCTGCAACAATCGTCGCCCAAATGTCTTGCTCGAGTTTCTTTTCTATATTCTCCTTTTCTTTTTGAGTCAACGTCATCCAATGATCAGATTCTTCCAGTATTGAGAATATCATTACGAAAATATCATCTGACCGAAAAGGGACGAAAATCGCTCCACTTATCTACACTGCAACCAACTGCCTTCTAAAGAAATATTCAAAACTATAATATCCGTCATTAGTAACACCTGGAAGCTTTTCAGCTCTGACACAAATATAAGGTCACTTAGCGACAATTAAGTGTA
Organism: Schistocerca nitens; assembly: GCF_023898315.1. Lineage (NCBI taxonomy): Eukaryota > Metazoa > Arthropoda > Insecta > Orthoptera > Acrididae > Schistocerca > Schistocerca nitens. The sequence continues at coordinate 593,208,738 of NC_064618.1, read as the reverse complement.
TCAATCCACATCATTTACACTAATAAATAATCCCACTCCCACAACTATGCCCTTTCGATATGATCGTCCTTCAAATTTTCAAGACTTTCGACGCCCCCTGCCCACTCCATCGTCGTTCAACATGACATATGAACTTTTTCCCAACTTTATACCTTGTTTTCGTACACTCTGTTCTACACAGTACCATCATTTTAGTCACACCCTATCCATCTTTAATTCCGTAAATATCCCTCCTGTTATCCCAACTTCTACAGCACTCCCACAAGTACATTCCTGCTTCATTTCTGACACCCGATATCCAGATCACCAGTAATGTAATGTATGTAATTTTCATTTTTAACGTTTTCTAGGCAGTTACTGTTCAGTAGTAATTCTCTACGACTGAAATGTAGCTACATTACTGTTCTGCACTAGTGGCAGTCCTAGTCAAGGGAAAGGGAAATTTTATCAAAATTCAATGAAGACGCGGTTGGGCGATGAAATCTGGGGCCGCTGCCAGAGTGTGGTAACAGACGACAGCCAGCAGGACAGGCAAGGTAAACATGGCTCTCGCGGGTGCGGAGATGCGACGGTGGTATTGCATGCACGATTTGTTTTGAGTGGAGCAACAACGAGGCAAGAAACTGCAACATTGCTTCAAGTTATTGCGATGTACGAGGTGGGGCACTAGGCCAGAGCCAGCAGTGGCAATTTGTAAATGGTTGACATGTGAGAATTTATCCCTGCCATAGTTTCTGTCTCTCTCTCTGGCACTACGTCAGAAGCGAGGGAGAAACCTAGGTAAATAGATGGGCAATTCTAGCTTGACAGAGGGTGTGCCAGATCAGTTGACTGCCCGGACGGACCTGTGCTGGTCTACGCTTACAGGGGCCAGTCTGGCAGCAATGTATTCAGTATAAACCTGAACTTTCTTTCTATGTACTTGTTCGGGCTATATTCCGCCTCTGGGGACACAACACCGGGGCTGGACGGAACTGCAGCCTGGAACTTGGAGGTCGCATGGTCTGCCTGAAAGACGGCAGTGACAACAGTCTGCAGCGGGTCCAGGAGGAGCTCGGTTCCACTCCAGTCTACAGACCATGTTCGCTTCCCACCTGGCGTACCGGGGTCGGGGAGAGCCGTACGCTGCGTGAGGTGCAGCAGCGCTGCGACAGCGTCAGAGGCGATGGCAGGTATTGCCATCCGGCAAGCACCACTAACGGCAAGTGAGGGCACAGTATCCAGGTGGGCGGAGGTTCGAGGCCGGTTCTGTCCTGGGAGCAGCGGCAGCCCGCGGGCCACGGATGATCAGTACATCCACCTTAGTCCCATGGTCGGATAGAGCAGGCCAAACGGGGCGGAGGGCGGCGAGGACCAGGGACTGAAGCTGTCTCCGGAATCGCCGGCAGCTACACGGCGCAAGTCGCAAAGCATCGGCGGTCGGCGACCGGGATAGCGGCGGCTGACTTCCATCGGCAGGCGGCCTTGATGACGACAGCAGCGGCATCGGCATACCAGAGTCTGCTGAGCTGGATGGACTCGCGGGACATCAGCGGGCGGCACGCTGGCACTACGCTTCACCATAGAGTACTGTAAATTAGCTGAATAAAGCAAAGTTACCTAATACCACTGTATCGCTCTGCACGGCCTCTCGATGCTCTTGAACTTGCTGGCCTCTTGACGAAATATGGCACGGTGGGTCCCGGCTTCAGCCCTGTCATCTAGAGTCTCAGGTTCGAACCACCCTCCCCCAACCCTACAACAACTGTTACCAGCTCACCTGAAAAAGGGGAATGAATGTACAATAATTCTAAAATTTTGTGAAGCCTTAGAAGAGAATTTTTACACCTGTATACTTCTGGAGGGGTACAAATTAATTAACAAATAATTACAACACAAACTATAAGTTATGTATCAAAATCAAACGTCATTAGATTTACAATCTTATGAATTGACAGCTTACTCAGAGGTACAGGTAATTATCCTGTGTATTTTCACGCTGTGGTTCGACAAAAGGCAGAATAGTTCTAGGTAAGCTAACTAATCTTCATGCATTGCTAAACAACTGTGATCTCACTCATAAATAACTACAGTACAAAAGTAATGTGTTCGAACTGCCACAAATATTTCAGAAAGAATTTGTACTTCTGTATCTGAAAATAATGAGTTAATTACTGGTTATTCGTGTGTGTGTGTGTGTGTGTGTGTGTGTGTGTGTGTGTCTGTGTGTGTGTGCGCGCGCTCTTGCATGCATTTGTGTGAGTATATGTTTGAAGTGTACAGTAGAAGAAATATTCTTCAAAAAGTGGTTCAAGTGGCTCTGAGCACTATGGGACTTAACATCTGAGGTCATCAGTCCCCTAGTACTTAGAACAACTTAAACCTAACTAACCTAAGAACATCACACACATCAATGCCCGAGGCAGGATTCGAACCTGCGACTGCGGACTGAAGCGCTAGAAACCGGCAAAAGATTCTTCTTTCACACTTTACAATATTTCAGGTAATACGTATGAGATGACGTTACCACTGATATCAGAAATATAGTGCAATAACATTGTTACTATTAAAACACTTCCTCACATTACACTCATTCCCGCGTAGGAATTATCAGGGGAATACAACAACAAAGGTAACAGGAGAACAATGTGAGAGACTTACTCATTAATGAGCTACAGGAGACCAAAGATTATATCAAAGCACTCGTCTCACAACCGCACTACGTATATAAAATTCTATGCGTCAGTTCGGATTCACGCTGCAGAACCGTCACATACTTCCTTTGTGGAATGTGCAGTCTTGGCCCACGGACGGCCTGGCTCTCAGCTGCGCCTGACAGCAGTTCTCGGAGAGAGGCAGAGGGGCAGCTGGCCTTGGAAGTCCCGCAGCGCCTGCACTATCTCCCCGGACGTGGCCGCAGCCGTCAGATCGTTGCTCCGACTCTCTCTGTCTCGCCCTCCAACGCCGCCATTGTCTACCTCTTGCTGCCGAGCCCACTTACCTAGCGCACCCTCCCTGAATACTGAGTGACAAATCTTGTCACCCTTCAATAGAATTCACTTATTTCGGATCCAAGGTCTCCTGCGAAGCGCGCAGCGAAGACCGGCTACAATCCAGAGTTCGAAGACATTCAGAGTTAAATGATTGCCTTCTATGAAGCAGCAAATAGAAAAAAATTCTCATTATTTGGAACAAGTGCTATCACGAGTAATTCTAACAGCACACTGCGATCAAAAGTGGCGCCAGAGACAGGGACTCGTGTGGAATTATTCTGAACTTTTTTTCCAAAAATTACTTTGAGAAAATAGAAAACCAGCTGTTAAGAAAAGCAGGAAAATATTCTTGGCTAGCAGTGTGATGCGATACAATCTGAAGGGTAACTGAGTAGTCAACGTAATACACTCTGTGCTAAAGACGAAGATGTGGAGTATGAATGAAATGAATGAATAATACATGAAAGGATGTTTCAATATGCTCCAGACAGGTGTGTTTCGAGCATGGTTTTAAAGGATGAGAAAGACTCAATGTAGTTTAGTAGCCGTTTTAGAAAGTTGCTATTGAAGTAAAGAGAGGTAATACACAGTTTCACCAAGGTGTAATGTTGCTTTGAAAAATGAGTGTACAGAGATCAATGAGCCACGCGTTCAATGACTTTCGAAGTAATATTTTGTCAAACGACCCAACTAAAACCTTTCGCAATTTTGCTCGTATATAAAATATGTAAGCGGATACAATTTACCTGTTCCTTCTCTCGGTAACCACGGGGGCAGCGAGAGAGAGAAGCCAAAAATTCTGTATTCACAGTTCGGAAACCGCAGAAGAGCCTAATGCAGTCCGTCTTTTAAATCATCGCATGAAAGCCGAAATGCCAGATATTGAGATCGTATAGAAATTTATCTGGAGCAGACAAAATAAATGTAACATTTTACAGAGCTTTTGCGAAAGAGCTTGCTCCCACGCTGGAGCAACAAAGTGTACCTTGCGGATGGAAAAAATTGCAATTCACTCCAGTTTTCAAGAAGAGTCGTAGGACTGATGCACATAATTATAGGCTCACCATCTGAGAAACCCGGCATTCTCAGGATATCTATCGATTCCAGTCAAATGGTTCAAATGGTTCTGAGCACTATGGGACTTAACTGCTGAGGTCATAAGTTCGCTAGAACTTAGAACTACTTAAACCTAACTAACATAAACACATCATACACATCCATGCTCGAGGCAGGATTCGAACTTGCTACCGTAGCAGTCGCGCGGTTCCAGACTGTAGCACCTAGAACCGCTCAGCCACTCCGGTCTTCTATTAGTCCATCTCCTACTCGCTCCTCTCTGTCCACCTCCTCCTCCCACTCTGTCTCTGTATATATCCTTCTCTCTGTCCGACACCCCGTTGTCACTCCCATCCTCACCTCAAACAGAAGTTGGTAGTTTCTAGCCCCTAGAGTACCTCTTTTCGCACAGTAAATAATAGGTAATAACCAAGTTCGACTGAAATAGGTCCAATGGCTTGAACGTACGCGTATGTCGCATATATTGCACACATACACTCTACAACTATCTGATAGGGCATCACTGTAAGAAGACCTAAAGACGAGCATTTTCTCTAAGAGCCGTTTGAAAGTTGTCCGTGTCGTTGCCAGACATGGAAATCACTGCCCAGTTAACACCGGAATTCCCGGTTCCTACGAGTGAGAAAAGCGTAACAGAGTTAAGCAGTCCCCTACTCTTTTCTGGTACATTTTATCTCAGCCAATCGCTCAGAGGCGGGCAGCTAGACCCAAGAGATTACTTCCACCACGTTACATTATTCTGAAAAGGACGTAGGTAAAGCACAAAGGTGCAGGCTCTGGTGGAAATGACAGCTTGAGCCAATTAGGAGGCTGTATCCTGAAGTTTAAACTGGACTTTTCTCCGAGGCATTCACTCGGCTTGACAGAAGCTGCACCAAAGAACCTACACCTGGCTAAAAGGGCTTTTGCTAAAAATTCGATGTTTCCTTTGATGGAGGAGTCGCTTACGGGGATCCTGCCGGGGCTCGCTGCCTCCTGACGGGCCACTGGGCAAAGTACTGTAGTTTTATAGCGATATATTCCTCTTAACAAAGACCGTTACCTCTTGAATCCATCTTGTGAGGTTTTCTGTCTTCGGCAGCGCCACAAGTTACATGGGGAAGCAGGAGTGAAGAGAAAAACAACCACTGGCATTGCTAATCTAGATCCACAATTATTGAACAGTCTACTGAACGACCACTTGATCAAGGGAATTTGCTTATTAACCTCTGAAGTACCTTAGCGGACGGTTTCTGCGAAAAACGGACACGTTACGCCATGTATGAAATGGCTTCAAATATCTGATTACTTTACAAATGTGGTTAATGTGTTCAATACGTAGTTGACGTTAAGCATGTAAGCTGCAATAAGTTTAGAAAAGATCTGAAACTATGTTTAAAGTTTGTTGGAAGCCGCTAAGTTGTCGTATTATCGAACAGTGGATTAGTATATTCTGGATAATTTGGGACCCATTATAAGAAACCCTAGATTCTCACAACTCTCTGTGCTCATGACGACATATTTCATGAACTATGTATCACAATATGATAATAATTATGCAGGTAATTAACGTGTTGTACGTAAATACTGTCAGGAAAATGTGTTGGGAATAGAGTTAGCAGCAAAGAAGGAATGAATGAAAACATTATGCCTGATGCGGAAGTTTTTCACGCATCTCATTGTTTATGACATTATACCTCCTGAACTGTGTGTTGTACAATGATATAATTTTTCAGGTACATCCAGTCGTATACACGGATTCCGTCTGAGAAATGTGTTGCGAAAAGGGTTAGTGGTAAAGAAGTATTGATGCCATGTCTGATGAGATACTGTTACTGCATGACCAAAGAAAATTTAGTAAGTGACAGACTTTCATTCCTTTCGTCATTTTGTAGGAGTGTGACGATGGGAGGGGGGGGGGGGCGAGTGTGAGTTCCAGCGACGAAAACTTTTTTCTAACGTTTGTTTTAAGTCCCTAAGTGCCTTTTGTCCTCATATACTGGATGCATAAAGTGTGGTTAAAGTATTTCATTTTGATGTCTATAAATATAAGGATTTAAAGAAAAAACTGCTAAGAACAGGCATGGTTATTAAGTTTAATAAGCTATGTGAAAAAAGGGAGCTAGTCCCTAATTATGTGAAAGCCTATATTAACCTTGCAAATTGTCAGAAAGAACCAAAGATTTTTAGACCTGTAGTTAAAAATCTCTTATTCTAATCATGTTAAAAGACTATATGGTAAAAAAAATTCTTACTGAAGAGGCATATTATCAATATTTAGAGCTCACATCAACTATAATTTTAACGTTGACGATTTTTGGATACAGATTAACGAACGTTTCTGAAATTTGGAAACAAAGCTTATTGTGTAGGCACGAAAAGAAGCTGAGTAAACTCTTTTGTCTGTTCCCTGCTGAAAATTGTTCTCAACGTAGTTTTAAGAAAAAAAGTTATGTATTTTATATAAGAACTTTAAATAAGTCTAACATTAATTTTACGCAGAATGAAAGTGCCTTACTTGAAAAAGGCCTAAAATACAATGTCATGCCCAATATGGCAGACAAAAGTGTAATGGAAAAGCTGCTGGTCGACCTAAAAATTAGTCATGATGATTTAAAATTGGATAATTCATGTCAGACTTGAATTGCCTTTGACGTAGTCAACATTCTCAGAACAACACAGCCTGTTTTCAAAATGTTGCACCTAATGATAGGAAGTTGGTAAAATCTATTACTAATAAGAAGCTGATTCTTTAATAACTATGTTTGACAAAGGTTGCTCTTTGGTTATTACCTACAGTTCTGAATATGTTTCTTAAACCTTAGATTTTTTTAATGAAAATAATATTTCGGAACTGCATGAGGATCCGACTCCGAAATTACCAAAAGATTTCAGGTCAGCTACCAATGATGCAAGATTTTTAACGAAACCTTTCCATAAGAAAATGTTTATCAACATGAATCCTCAGCCCCCAAAACTTCGTTCTCAATTCATAGTTCACCAACCTAACCATCCGATACACCCGATTTCTAATAGTGTGAACACGACGTACCAAGATTTAGCCAAATGTCTCCATGAAACTCTGAAAAACTCTTTCGTCTCCGGAACAATTATTCCATCCCCAATAGTCACACCTTCGTCCATAAAATAAAAGATTTAGAATGCAGCCCAGATACCAAGTTGTTTTCATTAGACTTCAAAAATATTTATGCAAACGTTGCCGTGGAAGAAACACTTAGGATCGTAGGAAAAAAATTTACGTAATTTCAAAAAAGAACTTCTGATGAACACATAACTGACTTCATGAATCTAATCACAGTCGTAGTCAAATAAAACTACTTTGAATTTAATGAACAATTGTATCAACAATCCGATTGTCTCGGTATGGGAAATCCGTTGGCTGGTATCCCTGCTGATATTTTCAGTAACCTTCTGGAAGAAAAGTTCTTCAACTGTTTCTCAGCTACAGCGCTCGGCATTCTCTCCTATTTCAGATATATCCATGATATTTTAGCCATCTGCAAAAGACCTGTTGATGGCCTTGACCGTATTTTCAATCTCGTTAATAAACTACACGAGAAAATATCCTTCACCTGAGAACACGAAAACGAGGCCTGCCAACTGAACGTTTTTGACATGACGCTAACAGCAGAAGAAAATAAGATCTCTTAAGCGGGGTAGGACGTCAAACGGGCCGACTTGGAGCAGGAGAGGCACCACAGGACATTTTAATTTCCAATGTCTCTACTTTTACAAGTAAATTCATAAAACTTTGTCAGCATGACCAGGAAGGATTCAGGATTCACACTCGTAGCAGCGGAAGTTTAAAAACATAACAAAGTAATTTTTTTACATGTGAAATTTCATCATTTTTTCACTTATTATTGGCTGCATTTGTTGCTATAGGTACACTTTTCTTCATAAGTAAGAGAGACTGTTCGATGAATTTTGCACAGCATACAAACCATACTTACAGGTGTCTGAAACTCTAGAATCTATTTAATTTATGAACAAATTAATGATCTGCTCCGTTTTAAACTCTATGTTTAGAAAAAAATCCAATTTTGTAGTTACTTATCTCAATTTTCACGACAGTTTTTGATAGATTTTGAAAATTCTAGAGTTTCATACACCTGTAAGTATGGTTTGTTTGCTGTGCAAAATTCATCAAAGAACCTCTCTTACTTGTGAAGAAAAATGTACCTATAGCAACAAATGCAGCCAATAGTAAGTGAAAAAATTATGAAATTTCATATCTAAAAAAATTAATTTTTTTGTATTTTTGCACTTCCACTACTATGAGTGTGAATCCTGAATCCTTCCTGGTCATACTGACAAAGTTTTATGAATCTATTTGTAAAGGTATAGACAATATAAAATAAAATGTCCTGTGGTGCCTCTGCTGCTCCAAGTCGGCCCGTTTTATGTCCTACCCCCCGTAAAGAAACATTTACCAATGATCTCATACCTTCTTCTTCTATGCACCCTGACTCTCATGAAAACGCTTTCTTTCAGTCTGCTGTTCGCAGAACTTCTTTTATTACACTCTCGAAAGAAAAATTCGAGGAAGAAATGACAGCAGTTAATATAGAATACGAACTTGCAATTGTTGACGATATCGTGAATAAGAAAACTGTTGAAAGAATTGCCACACCCGGGACCTCTATTATTGAGTCCAACCAGAAGAGATTCTTTTCCATTCATTTCTTGGGGCCCATCTCCTATCATATGTAACAACTTCTTCGAAATAAATACAACTGTAATGTCGGCTTTTCAACCAATAATAGTTTGAAAGAAAATTTTATTTATAATTTAAAATCGACCTGTCCCCCTTTCAAAAACTCTGGTTTCTACAACATCTTTTGCGGCACTTGCTCTTCTTACTATATAGGACAAACAGGACGTGCCTTTACAGTCAGATACAGAACATCTTTTAAGAAAAAATGGCACTAGCACCCAGAATTCGTCTTTTGCCGACCGCATTCTGATTATAGGTCACGCACCCAAAGCTGCTCACGATATCAACATTTTGCACACTGAGAAGAAAGGTCGTACATTAGATATTCCCGAAGAACTAGAAATTTTTAAACTTCTTTCTGTAATGATGTTCTCATTCTGAATGAGCAGCTTTAATTATTTAATAAAAACTTCTTCAGTGGTATAAAGTCGTTACTTGATATTTGATTTCGTGTTCCCTGGTGCAGTTACCAAAATATTTTTTCTATCTAAGTCGACTCATAATTTTTTTGTTTATTAAATAGTTTATATTAACTGCATCCCATGTTTTCTGCTCGCCGAGTTATTCAACTTCCTTTGCATCTCTAAAATGCCGTTTTCAGCTTTTAAACTGCATTTATAAGCTCTTATGTAGACAAGTTGTACGTTGTCACATAAAATTAATGTCTTTTACTTCAGGTACAAAATAAAGTTCATCGTAATGTTCGTCTGTCTTTATTTAGAATGTTAAGTAGCCTCTTTGTATTTGCAGTTACTAGATGGCACCCTAGGTGTAATGTTCACCTGCTCGGAATTGCTAACGCGGGTGCCTCATTCTGATGATACCGTAGCTCCACGCGTGTGAGCAGCCCATAGTGGCTTGCGTTCTACGTATTCTGTTTTAAAATTATTGTGTCTAAAGCTTTGTCGCTTGATACTTAGTTTTATACATGACATATAAGTACTGTTTCTTTTTTGTACTACTGGTTAGTACTTACACTTAATTTTTTTTTCCTTTCCTATAATTTTGTAATTATATTATACGCCAATTTGAGAGGTCTACTTCTGATTCAGGCACTCAAAGCAATCATTATTTGCGAGTGCGGGCTGACATTGCCTTAGCGAGATATGCGTTTCTGAACATCAACAAGTATGCTATCCAAGTTTGGATGTTGCGCTATTGTATTTTATCACGAACGACATCTGCAGAAAGTTCACAATCCATCACAAGTGTCAGTCGTGATTGAAACACTGTTCCGTGTAGTTGTGAGGGTTTTGTGATGGAACTAAGTAACTTCGAACGAGGATGAACTGTTGCTGCTCGTTTGGGGGCCGTTTCAGTAAGAAAGGAGATCGAATCGTTTGGTTAGCACGTCGAAGAATTATATCTGATACAGGAAAAACGGAAAAACAACATCCACCAAGTCACAAAGCGAGCGAAAGTGTGTGTTGAACGAGAGCGACAAACGACCACTGAAGAAGATAGTGACTATAAATATGAGAACGACAGCCGCAGAAGTCACGGCGAAAGTGAATGAGGCTCTTGCGAACACCATCGGCACCAAATCAACACGAAAGTGGCTCCTGAAGCAGGGAACTGCCGGGAGAGTTCGAATTGCAAAACCACTCCTCAGTGATTCAAATACCTGTAACAGGAGAACGTGATGCCGAAAACATCGAACCGGGCCCATGAAGCAATGGAGGAATATTTTGTGGGACGTGTCTTGTATCAAACTGTTTACGACATCTGGCCGAGTTTACGTCGCAAGAATGAAACGTGGCGGAGAGTTCGGCTATGATTAGAGCAACCATATCGTAATATTTATAGAGCCCCAGAGGTACTCTTCAAGGTCACATTACTGTCAAGGTTTACGTGACCATGTTGGGTGACTAACTGCAACTCTTGGTACCAGCTTCGTTCCACAGTGTTGATTGCTCTAAGTGGACAGGCCCCTGTTCAAACAGCTACCATCGTCCAGGTCAGGTTCTAGGAGCAGAAGAACGAATTATTTCGTCTCTCGTTGTAACTACAGTCACTAAAAGTCAACAATATTATGCCATTGTGGTCTACTTTGGACAGAAGCGTGTGAACGCTATACCCCTGTATCATGGTTACATGATCTAGAATTTATTTTGCCGAAGACCTGTATTTATCCGTTCTGTGACGGCCGGAAGCTGTTTTGATTTCAAACGATTTTTCTAGTTCGTTTTGTCTGTGGTAATATTTCCCGTTTGTGATGTTTCCATATTTTAGTCCACCTACTGTACAAACATACATACAGTTTTATAATATATAGATGCAGCATATCACTAACAATCAACGATAGCCGACATGGTCGCCCCGATAGCTGAGTCGCCAGCGTGACTGGTTGCCATCCTACGGGCCTGGGTTCAATTCGTAGTTGGGTAGGAGATTTTCTCCGCTCAGGGACTGGGTGTTGTGTTGTCTTCATTATCATTTCATCTCAGTCCGGCCCGCAGGTCGCCCAATGTGGCGTCGAAAGTAATAAGACCTGCACCAAGGCGGCCGGACCTGCCCCGCAAGAGGCCTCCCGGCCAATGACGCCAAATGCTCATTTCCATAGACGACATAACATTTCTCGGTATGTTACCGTGTCATTTTTTATAAAACTGCTGCTGGAAAGAACAACGTTTCGGTCACGTTTGCAGCGGCCTTCTTCTGCGTCTACTGCTACGTTCTACCTATGCAGTGTCCCTTATATTTTGTTATTACTGTCCACTGTTCATGCCATTAGGTCACAATTTTAAAAAAAATATAGTCCATGTCATTGGTCGCTTAAGGAAGAAGGATAGGGAACACTATTTTCATAGGTTATTGCGTTGGAGGGAGAGCGTAACCTTTGTTGTCTATTGGCTCTTGTATTATGTACCATGATTGGTGGTCACCGGCGAATGAGAAGTTGGCTCCTGTTTATCAACTGCTGGACGTCGGCCACGCGACGGCACTTACTCGCCAGTAGCGCTCGCGCCTCGTGTTGACAGTGCGGTCTCTTGCAATTGCTGGCAGCCAAGATAGGGCAAGCCTTAGTCCATTCCCTCTATTCATGTTGTTAAAGTACATCGTAAACTTCTCGGATTTTGCGTTAGGCATAACCTGTTGCTTGGCCAACACACAAGCTTCGCTGAATTTCTTTTCCGCAATCTGTAACTGCAGATTTGTTGAGTTGCCCCAGACGCTTATAGCACTTGTGTTCCCGAATGCGCATGCGCTGCAAGTCTCGCCGGTGTTTGCCTCTCCACGTCCGCATTCCACCCTCTACACCCCTGCAGTGTGCATTGCATCCACCTTGTCCACAGCGGAGCCTAGCACGTCCTGTATCCTGCGGCCACTATAGACGACAGGCTGCACCCCAACGCAGCGAAGGAGTTTGCGTACTCGGTCAGTAACATTTTTCACGTAGGGTAAGCGCACTACTGGTTGCCGTTTGTCTATTTCTCGCTTATCTTTCTTACTTGTATTTGTCGGCAAGGCTGTGCGGATCGAAATATGGCTGAGCCGATGGCTATAAACGTTGTGCGTAGCCTTTTAAGCTCAGGTGTTATGTTTTGAGCATCAATTAGGCGTTGCGCACGGATTGCCAAAGAACGGGTGACCGAGTTCTTCTGCGCTTGGTGGTGGTCGAATTGAGAGAGCAGATACCTGTGTCTAAGTGTAGGCTTGCGATATACTCAGTACCCCACTGTTCCTTCCGTTATCCTGTAGACTTCGACGCCTACAAATGGAATTGCACCATTCTTCTCTAATTCGAGCGTGAACTGTATCTTCCCATGCATGTTCCAGTTTTCGTGAAACTTGTGTAGCTCCATTTCACCATGAAGCCATATAACGAATTGTCGTCCACGTATCTGAACTAGGAACGTGTGCGTAAAGGAGCTGAACCAAGGGCCGTTGCCAGCCGAGATATGGAAGACCCCATTCTTAGGCCGTCTGTCTGCTCGTACTATGTGCGGGTATAGATCATAGACGTACCGTTGACGTCATATGGAAGTTTGGGTCTGCCTGTGAGTCGCGCACGGATAGAAAAATGATATGACGGCACGGTAGCTCAGCGAGTTCGGTCGGAGAGCTGGTTGGCCTCTGTAATAAAAAAACTGAGTGTAACGATTAACAAACGAACTTGAACGGATATCATGTGACTTCTGCAACGACAAAAAAAGTCGGTAAGGCAACCGCTCGCGATAAGCGGGAAATCTGGGTTCGAGTCCCGTTCCGGCACAAATTTTCATTTTTCCCGTTCCATTCTACAGCTGTCATTATTCGCAGTTGCGAATTCATATGATGTATTTAGTAACACCTGTGGTCGCCTCAGTGCATCGTCATCAGAAGAAGACCGGCACTGCAATGTTGTAGAACTCATAATCTTTATTTAGAATCATAGTTCCTGATCCCGCTGACTAAATAGAGAATTAAATATCTGTTTTAGTTGGCAAGACCAGAACGTGGACTTGCAGACTGAAAACTATGGTTGGTATGTTCTCCATCGCTTTCTGGCTGACCACAGAAATAGTATTCAGGCTCTCGTAAAAGACGGCACCACCATCCCACAACGGCAGACAAGTCCAAATACATTCCTTTGAGCAGAAATTGCCATATTCCTGCTAAGCAAAATATAAAGTGAATGAACAAATTGTAGTTGAAACTTCCTGGCACATGAAAACTGTGTTCCAGACCAAGACTCGTAGTCGGGACCTTTGCCTTTCGCGGACAAGTGCTCTACCATCTGAACTACCCAAGCACGACTCGTGACTCGTCCTCACAGCTCCAAATTCTGCCAGTACCTCGCCCCCTACCTTCCAAACTTCACACACGCTCTCCTGCGAACTTTGCAGAACCAACACTCATGGAAGAAAGGATATTGCGGAGACATGGCTTAGGCACGACGTGGGGGATGTTTCCACAATGAAATTAAATTCTAGTTGCTTTTTACTGCGAAACAAACTTAAATAGCTAGTCACGCGAAATACGACAGAACGAGTGAAACGTCAGTCTAATTTTAGTGAACATACCTTGTCATTAGTAAACTTGTGCAAGTGTGCTACGTCCCTGGATTGGGAGACGAACCTACACAACTTGTTAAGGACTGCAAGTCTGGTACAACGACAAATCAGAGCGTGAGATTCTGTTATTTTCACGCACCCTTATAAGCCGAGCTGACCCCCAGTTACCGCCTCAGAAAATGCGAGACGCTCGCAGGTAAAATCCGATAAAAACGTTTACACGGTTCGTAATTGCAGACTGTAATTTCTGGAACGTCTGAAGGTGAAAAAGTCAATTAATTACCGAATTATGAACAGGAGGAAACTCGGTCACCACATGTCAACAAAATCATGAAAGAAAAAAAAAATTAGAGAAAACTTCGTGAGAATTAGCTCATTTGCGTCTTCCACCTGCTTTTATTAAGTCAAAACGTTGCTCTAATTTCTAAAGAAATGCTACCATCTTTCCAAACTTGGGCATCATACCCTTCCACAGTCATTTACACCTAAAAATCTCCATAATACTGTAATATTACTGTCACATATCGCTAAGAAATTTTGTTTCATTTGAAACGTCCTCTAAGAAAAATTAATGAATTACTGTGCTGATAAACCTCTTACATTATTTGATTTTCAAACAGCTGAGCAAAACTGAACGTACTCAGACATTACTCTCTTTACTTATTCTGATCAGCACTAAACTGACACACAATATTTTTAGCGGAACGCAATGTGACTTTCAAAAATCGCTACAAAAGAATGACCGTGACTAACATTAACCTATACGTTTCACAAATCACTTACCTCACAAAAATCTTCGTTACTCGAACTACTGCAATACAGCGAGCGCCTATTCTGCCAGCAAAATAAAAGATTCAAACTACTGAAGGCACTAACTACTGATAGGCTAAGTGTGTGTGTGTGTGTGTGTGTGTGTGTGTGTGTGTGTGTGTGTGTGTCAGTACATGATATACAATATTACAAATTTACTCTTTCTGATGGACACACGTCCAGATCGTCCGCTTTTAACATCCACGTGATAAATTTTTGACTACAGTGCGACGAGAGGAAAATTAAGCCTCTAACAGTTATAAACATTATCTATTCGACGTATGAAAAAACAGTGAAAACTTATTAACTATATACATAATATTCTATGATGTAATTGGACATATCGATGTATATCATACAAAGACAATGATAATTGTAAATTCCTTTTATGATCTGCGTTTGTCATCCTTTGTTTTTACCTTTTGTTGGTTAGCTTTTGTAGGTTGCGGACGCATATTGAACTGAGGTCTGTTAAGAAATTGTAATTATTTGTTAGTTATTACTTGAAAATAGAGTTCATTATTATTGTAAACGTGAGTGAATAATTATTTGTAACTTTAATTCCTCTCTCAGTAAGCATTATCTGCGTTAAGTATTTCTTTCCGCTGCAACGAGCGCAGCCATTGATGATAGAGATTTGTATCGCGTTTTTGTCTGTGTTTTCCTTAGAAACAAATCACATGTTTGCTTGATGCAGTCTAAATAGTGCACAATACGAAAGTACATTTTATAGCGTTTAATAAGCATTTTAAATATTTACTTATCTGCTCTAACAATAGAAAGTTTCTATCAATTGTCTGCCGCCATCTTAACAATTATCTCAGCGGCAAATTCAAATTACGCAACTCTGCAGAATAAATGCCGAAGGTAATTACAAATGTGTAAAAATAAATGTGCACCGGTGGTCCCGAACTCATTTTAATGAAAATAATTCGAATCAGATTGGTTCTTAAAAAACAGTGCTCATAGCACGATCGTTATAACAAACTTTTCTAGCTGATGTATGGAGTCGAAGATAATTACGCACGAGTTGCGAAGAATATTGTTTCAGGTAACATACGTCAGTGTTGTGCGCGGCTGATATTCGGTGGTTTCAATGATAATTTTGCTGCATAATCCATAATTGTATGGAATCTGTTGTATGAACCGTGATTTAGTGACACACAAGTTACCCCGTGGTCTAGGGGCAGTCGGCTTTCAGCCCTGTTACCGTGCGGACGGGCTCGGCGCGCCGGGCAGTGCTCCGCAGGTGTTGTTGTTTACCCGCTAGCGCGCGGTCGCGTCGTTGTCTTGCCGTATAGTACTTGTACCGACCAGACATGGCGTTCTCATATCGAAAAGCTACAATCAATTTAACGTTCAACGCATCGTACACAAGACCGAAGGCCCATGAAATTGAACGGTTTCTACGAGACATCATGCACATCGAACCACAAGAACTGATAGGAATTCATCGGTCTATTGTAACCAGCACAGTGTACCTCAAACTGATCGACGAAGCGGCCTGTGACAGATTACTCCAACGATCTGCAAACGGCTTTCGCTTCCGTCACGCAGACGGTAACGTGAGCGTGGTAGGAGTTGACCATGCTGGTCTGGGGGTGCGTACCGTGCGCATCTTTGGACTACCGTTCGAAGTTCCTGCCAACCTAGTCGTTGAGGCGCTGCGGCCATACGGCACATTTCTGAGCCACACAGAGGAGAAATGGAACACATTTGAAACGTACCCTGTCCTTAACGGGGTTCGACAAGTGCGCATAGAACTTAAGAAGCACGTTCCATCATATGTTTTCGTTGGTGGCTGCCGCGCAATTGTTATATATGATGGACAACCGAGGACCTGCTCGGGCTGCGGCCAAGAGGACCATGTTAGAACAGAGTGTCTGCAGCGCCGCCTCGTTCAGGTGCCCCGCAATGAACTTCCCCAACTATCCACTATGACCTCTCTCCCGCTAACATATGTGGAGGCGGCACGACATGATGTGATGGATGATCAAAACCTGCTACCTCCTCAAGCCGCTGCCAGCTCCGTTCGAGAGTCAGCGCCGTCGACGACGCCGCAGCCCAACGGCGCAGAGGTTCCTACAGCCTCTGCCCACCGCAGCGTTGTGGGCACCCAGCCACCGTCACTGTCGGGATCAGACACGGGGGTTCCTAGCGACCGAGACTGTGTCGAGCCCCGCCCTCCAGTGGATGTCGAATCTCGGACCCGAAAGCAAAAATCACCCAAGCAACACAATAAGAGGCGATTGTCAGCTGAAGAACAGGACAGGGATGTGAAGCCGGAGGAAGACACCGAATTCGTTGACTCGCCCACAATTGCAACGGACTCCAGTGGCATCATTCACCAGAAGGTGCCTGAAGACAAGGAACACTCTCCTAAATCTGGTGGCCCAGAAAACGAGGCGCACTGCGTCGACTCCCAAAATGTGGGCTCCTGTGAAAGCGACCAGCCCCCAATGACAGCACAATCGTCTCTTGGTGATTGGGGAGACGATATGGAGGCAGATGATGCACAGCAAACATCGATATCTCCACCAGAGCCTATGGCTGACATTGTGCCCGGAGGGCTCTGCCAGTCAGGGACTCCTACGGCACAGTAATGCACAGCATGCAGATGGATGGCTGTGTGGTGTGTGAGATCACTGTGGGATTGCACCGGCACACTGCCTCCGCCACTTGATATGTCTCAGTCATACCGTGTGGGAACAGTCAATGTAAGTGGTGTCCACTCCACTGTGAAGACCCGCATGTTACACGACATGATCAGAGCGGCAGACTTGGACATTGCCCTTCTCCAGGAGGTCCGTCCCGAGCTGTGTTTAGACCTATATGGCAACACCACGTACAGCCTACCCGTAGGTGATGGCGCAGGAGGAACGGCCATCCTTCTCCGAGATGGCATAGACGCGACGGACGAGACGTACTTGCCGAACGGGCGAGGCATCGCACTCACACTTGGCGCAGTACGCCTCATTAACGTCTACGCTCCCTCCGGTAATTCGCACCGTGGTGACAGGAATGTCTTCTATTCGGAGGAGGTAGCCCCACTTTTGCAAGGAAATATGGACCATTACATAGTGGGCGGCGATTTTAACAGTGTTCTGCGGCCCGAGGACCAGATACCGCATTACGTCCCATGCCCGGCTCTACAAGCATTGATACGTGACCTCGCGCTCCACGACACATGGCTCTTACATCATGGGACCCAGAGTGGATATACGCATTTTACCAGCCATTCTGCCAGTCGTCTGGACCGGATATACGTCTCACGTGGCCTCCGCACAGCAACCTGTGATGCAGAACTCTGGCCGACGGCCTTCACGGACCATCTCGCGTACATCTGCACTGTCACCTTACCCCGACAACTCACAAGACGCAGCAAGGGCCCGTGGGCGCTGAACGTCTCCCTCCTTCGCGAGGAAGCGTGTCGGCGAGCAGTCACTGACACATGGCGTCGCTGTATCAGGCACCTGCCTATGTATGCTTCCACGTTGCTGTGGTGGCTGGGATGTGTCAAACCTGCCCTCCGAAAGACCTTGATGGCCTACGGGCGTGACAGATCGAACTGGCAAAGGGCAACATCGGAATTTCACTATACAGCGTTACGTGAGCTGGCGACGCAACCGCCGCCTCCCGAACGTCAGATGTCCGTACAACGCATCAAAGCTCGTCTACTTCGCATCAGGACAGAGCAGCTAGACGGTGTCCGCATCCGTGCGCGAGTGCAAGACTGTATCCCCAACGAAACAGCGTCAGTGTATCACATTGTGCGCGAGAGTCGCCTCCGCAAACGTCAGCTCATTACGGCGGTAAACACGGAGGACGGCGGGCGCGTAGTGACACAAACGGCCATCGCGCACACGTTCGCCAGATACTATGGGACCTTGTACATGGAAGATCCGCGAAATGTACGTGATTATGACGAGCTGTTGCACGATTTTCCCGCCCCTCGGGACGTGGCACCCGATGATAGTCTGCTGTTGCCCATTACACCCGACGAGCTGACATCGGCCTTGGCACGTGGAGCACCGAACAAGTCGCCTGGACCGGACGGTTTACCCGTGGAATTCTACCGCACTTTTTACCACCTTATTGGTGAAAAATGGCTCCAAATGTTTCAAGACCTGATCCGCCCTAATTTCACTGTCCCCACAGAATTCACAGAAGGCATCTTGATCCCAGTTCCGAAACCGAATGGTGGTTGTAGGTGACAGGATTTTCGCCCACTCACACTCCTCAACAACGACTACAAGATCTTCGCCCGTATCCTCCGCGCGCGTCTCCACACCGCTATCGGGAAAGCCATCCTCACCGATCAGACATGTTTAGGTGGTGTCAGCAACATTCATACGGCGTTAGGAGCATACCGCGGCGGCCTGCAAAATACGAGGCGCCCTTGTCGCCGTAGATTTTGACCACGCATTCGACCGCGTCGACCACGGCTTCTTACGCGCAGTTTTGCAACACATGGGCGTCTCTCCGGAGTCTGCACAGGTGGTCCTTCGACTGGTCCACGGAGCGCGCTCCCGCATGATGGTCAACGGTTATCGGTCTCGTCACATTGTTGTTGGACGGTCAGTGCAACAAGGGTGCCTCCTGTCGGGCATATTATTTGCTGCAGCGCTTGAACCAGCTTTACATGGTCTACGGCAGCGATTAACTGGTATCTCCTTGCGGGACGTGACCTTTTGTTGTGGTGCATTCGCCGATGACGTGGTGTTCCTGGCCAGATCAGAGGATGAAATGCATATGGAGCTACAGTGGCTACGCCAGTACGGGGTGGTCGCTGGGAGCGTCATCAACGTGAAGAAGACAAAATACATGGATGTCGGAGGGGGGATTTCCCACACAACGGCGGTGCCCTTTGACAAGGTGCCAGTACTCAAGTGTTTAGGAGTGCAATTCTATAGCAATGTCCGCCGCACGGCGGCGGCTACGTACCGCCGGCTCCTACACCAGACACGTGCTCTGCTGCAGGACAACAAACTGCGTCGCTTGGATATGCTCCTCAGAACACGTTATGTCAACACCTATCTTGTCTCAAAACTGAACTATTTTGCGCATATCCTTCCCTTGACAGCTACGATGGCCGACAGATTTCAAGCAGCATATGGACATTTCGTAAGCACCGGTCTGGTTTTTAAAGTCCGATACGCCGCCCTGACACTGCCGCAGCGGGCGGGCGGTATCGGTTTAATTCACGTATATAACCGTGTGCGATCGCTTTATCTCAACACTATGCGTCGTACGTGGACCTCTGCCCATGCCACTCTGACGGGCACCCTGATAGCGGAAGTGGCACCACACTCTCTGCATCCCCCGGTTTCTGTAGGACACATTTCACCGGCACTCACCCACATCAGAGAGTTCTTTATTGACTTCAGCTACTTACGGTCAGAACTTCCGACGACACGGAAGCCCAGCACAAATGACTATTATCGCCTCTATCAACAGCGGCAACCTGTAAATACGGTCACCCACAGACATCCTGAAGTTGCCTGGAACACGGTGTGGCGAGCGGTACACACGCCTTTTCTACCTACGACGGTGCGTTCATTGTGGTACGTGGTTGTGAATGGGAAGTTCGCTACTCGTCAGAGGTTACATTCCATACATCTGACGGACGACCCCTTGTGTCCGACATGCTCAGTCGCTGACTCGGATGCACACCGTCTGACGTGTGCCGCGACCAGCGAGTGCTGGCTACTGACGCAGCGCATGCTGGCATTACTCTTGCGGCGACTGCCGGAGTCTATCTCTCCTGATGAGGTATTACGCCCCGACGGCGTATACTTTCCATCAACCAGAACGAACGCCGTTAACTGGCTAAAAGGCATGGCCGTTTACTACATATTTTGCGATGCTCCCAACGGCACACTCGACTTTTGGTCCCTATTGATGACGACACATGCAGCTTTCAGCCGCCACCCGAAGTACAGAACTCGTTTCGCAAATTATTTAGGTTCATTATTTGCGGATCCTCCTGCTCACTGGGGCGTTCCGGGTACGAGACGCTGAAAATGAAGGCGAATCCTGGAGCATATTGATCCTCTACGGACGGAATAGGGGGGAACCCCTTCCAACAGACGAGAAGACGACTCAAACGCTCGGCTACGGCAGTTGTAGGATCTTTCTTTGTAATGAAATTAAAATAAATATATAATAGAAAAAAAAGTTATAAAAATTAAAGAAGTAAATAAATAAAACAACATCGACAAACCCACTACATCCTCTTCCTGATCCTTCGATCCTCGAACTCGAACACGTTGCTTGGGCGTGGCTGCGGGATGCCCAGGCTTCAGGTGTCGACCCCTGCCCTACCCCTCGTCCTGCTCCTGCAGTGATTCATTAGATTAAGAAAAAGGGGTAGCGTCTTTGATTCATAATCAAAACGTCTTCGGTCCCGGGTTCGATCCCCGGCACTATCTAAATTTTGATAAATAATCAACATTGGTGGCCGAAGACTTCCGGCATAAGAAGTCAGCCTCATTCTGCCAACGGCCTTGTCAAAGAGGGCGGAGCAGCGGATACAGGTTCAGGGCACTCTCTTGTCCTAGGGGTGGGAAGTTGCCCCTAAAGGCGGAAGAATCAGCAATGATCAACGACATGAGGATGCAGAAGGCAATGGAAACCACTGCATTAAAGACACGTAACGTGTATCCACACGACATGTGGCCTGTAACTGAAGAAGTGTCATGATGATCTCTCCATTGGCAAAAGATTCCTGAATAGTCCCACATTCGGGTCTCCGGGAGGGGACTGCCAAGGGGGAGGTTACCATGAGAAAAAGATTGAATAATCAACGAAAGGATAACGTTCTACGAGTCGGGGCGTGGAATGTCAGAAGCTTGAACGTGGTAGGGAAACTAGAAAATCTGAAAAGGTAAATGCAAAGGTTCAATCTAGATATAGTAGGGGTCAGTGAAGTGAAGTGGAAGGAAGACAAGGATTTCTGGTCAGATGAGTATCGGGTAATATCAACAGCAGCAGAAAATCGTATAACGGGTGTATGATTCGTTATGAATAGGAAGGTAGGGCAGAGGGTGTGTTACTGTAAACCAAAATGGCTCTGAGCACTATGGGACTCAACATCTTAGGTCATAAGTCCCCTAGAACTTAGAACTACTTAAACCTAACTAACCTAAGGACATCACACACACCCATGCCCGAGGCAGGATTCGAACCTGCGACCGTAGCAGTCCCGCGGTTCCGGACTGCAGCGCCAGAACCGCTAGACCACCGCGGCCGGCTGTAAACAGTTCAGTGAACGGGTTGTTCTAATCAGAATCGACAGCAGACCAACACCGACAACAATAGTTCAGGTATACATGCCGACGTCGCAAGCTGAACAGATAGAGAAAGTGTATGAGGATATTGAAAGGGTAATGCGGTATGTAAAGGGGGACGAAAATCTAATAGTCATGGGCGACTGGAATGCAGTTGTAGGGGAAGGAGTAGAAGAAAAGGTTACAGGAGAATATGGGCTTGGGACAAGGAATGAAAGAGGAGAAAGACTAATTGAGTTCTGCAACAAGTTTCAGCTAGTAATAGGGAACACCCTGTTCAAAAATCACAAGAGGAGGAGGTATATTTGGAAAAGGCCGGGAGATACGGGAAGATTTCAATTAGATTACATCATGGTCAGACAGAGATTCCGAAATCAGATAATGGATTGTAAGGCGTACCCAGGAGCAGATATAGACTCAGATCACAATATAGTAGTGATGAAGAGTAGGCTGAAGTACAAGACATTAGTCAGGAAGTATCATTACGCAAAGAAGTGGGATACGGAAGTACTAAGGAATGACGAGATACATTTGAAGTTATCTAACGCTGTAGATACAGCAATAAGGAATAGCGCAGTAGGCAGTACAGTTGAAGAGGAATGGACATCCCTAAAAAGGGCCATCACAGAAGTTGGGAAGGAAAACATAGGTACAAAGAAGGTAGCTGCGAAGAAACCATGGGTAACAGAAGAAATACTTCAGTTGATTGATGAAAGGAGGACGTACAAACATGTTCCGGGAAAATCAGGAATACAGAAATATAAGTCGCTGAGGAATGAAATAAATAGGAAGTGCAGGGAAGCTAAGACGAAATGGCTGCAGGAAAAATGTGAAGAAATCGAAAAAGATATGATTGTCGGAAGGACAGACTCAGCATACAGGAAAGTCAAAACAACCTTTGGGGACATTAAAAGCAACGGTGGTAATATTAAGAGTGCAACGGGAATTCCACTGTTAAATGTAGAGGAGAGAGCAGGTAGGTGGAAAGAATACATTGAAAGCCTCTATGAGGGTGAAGATTTGTCTGATGTGATAGAAGAAGAAACAGGAGTCGATTTAGAAGAGATAGGGGATCCACTATTAGAATCGGAATTTAAAAGAGCTTTGGAGGACTTACGGTCAAATAAGGCAGAAGGGATAGATAACATTCCATCAGAATTTCTAAAATCAGTGGGGGAAGTGGCATCAAAACGACTATTCACGTTGGTGTGTAGAATATATGAGTCTGGCGACATACCATCTGACTTTCGGAAAATTCAGAAGACGGCAAGAGCTGACAAGTGCGAGAATTATCGCACAATAATTTTAACAGCTCATGCATCGAAGCTGCTTACAAGAATAATATACAGAAGAATGGAAAAGAAAATTGAGAATGTGCTAGGTGACGATCAATTTGGCTTTAGGAAAAGTAAAGGGACGAGAGAGGCAATTCTGACGTTACGGCTAATAATGGAAGCAAGGCTAAAGAAAAATCAAGACACTTTCATAGGATTTGTCGACCTGGAAAAAGCGTTCGACAATATAAAATGGTGCAAGCTGTTCGAGATTCTGAAAAAAGTAGGGGTAAGCTATAGGGAGAGACGGATCATATACAATATGTACAATAACCAAGAGGGAATAATAAGAGTGGACGATCAAGAACGAAATGCTCGTGTTAAGAAGGGTGTAAGACAAGGCTGTAGCCTTTCGCCCCTACTATTCAATCTGTTCATCGAGGAAGCAATAATGGAAATAAAAGAAAGGTTCAGGAGTGGAATTAAAATACAAGGTGAAAGGATATAAATGATACGATTCGCTGATGACATTGCTATCCTGAGTGAAAGTGAAGAAGAATTAAATGATCTGCTGAACGGAATGAACAGTCTAATGAGTACACAGTATGGTTTGAGAGTAAATCGGAGAAAGACGAAGGTAATGAGAAGTAATAGAAATGAGAACAGCGAGAAACTTAACATCAGGATTGATGGTCACGAAGGCAATGAATTCTGCTACCTAGGCACTAAAATAACCAATGACGGACGGAGCAAGGAGGACATCAAAAGCGGACTCGCTATGGCAAAAAAGGCATTTCTGGCCAAGAGAAGTCTACTAATATGAAATACCGGCCTTAATTTGAGGAAGAAATTTCTGAAGATGTATGTCTGGAGTACAGCATTTTATGGTAGTGAAACATGGACTGTGGGAAAACCGGAACAGAAGAGAATCGAAGCATTTGAGATGTGGTGCTATAGACGAATGTTGAAAATTAGGTGGACTGATAAGGTAAGGAATGAGGAGGTTCTATGCAGAATCGGAGAGGAAAGGATTATATGGAAAACACTGATAAGGAGAAGGGACAGGATGATAGGACATTTGCTAAGACATGAGGGAATGACTTCCATGGTACTAGAGGGAGCTGTAGAGAGCAAAAACTGTAGAGGAAGACAGAGATTCGAATACGTCAAGCATATAATTGAGGACGTAGGTTGCAAGTGCTACTCTGTGATGAAGAGGTTAGCACAGGAGAGGAATTCGTGGCGGGCCGCATCAAACCAGTCAGTAGACTGATGACAAAAAAAAAAAATACACAACTTACAGACAACACTTTAACACGACGTTAACTAGGAGTTCTTTAGCAACTTGACCAAATCTTTAGCCGGGAGAAAAATTATGTAGTAATTACTCAGTGTAATAAAATAAGATTATCATTTTCATTTACAAATTTGTTAAATACCAAAGCACTGAATATCACAGCGAACGCCACACTGGCGCCAAACGTGGGGCCACCAATGCACATTTATTCATTTTAATAATTGAAATTGTGATCTATTACAGGTACGGGGTACCAAAACAAACTATTAGTCATTGTTTATTTATTTGTTTCATGAGCATTGACATCTTCCTACCGAACTACTGTACGAATCTGAGTCTGCAAATTTGTTAAATACCAAACCACTGAATATCACAGCGAACGCCACACTGGCGCCAAACGTGGGGCCACCAATGCACATTTATTCATTTTAATAATTGAAATTGTGATCTATTACAGGTACGGGGTACCAAAACAAACTATTAGTCATTGTTTATTTATTTGTTTCATGAGCATTGACATCTTCCTACCGAACTACTGTACGAATCTGAGTCTGCAAATTTGTTAAATACCAAACCACTGAATATCACAGCGAACGCCACACTGGTGCCAAACGTGGGGCCACCAATGCACATTTATTCATTTTAATAATTGAAATTGTGATCTATTACAGGTACGGGGTACCAAAACAAACTATTAGTCATTGTTTATTTATTTGTTTCATGAGCATTGACATCTTCCTACCGAACTACTGTACGAATCTGAGTCTGCAAATTTGTTAAATACCAAACCACTGAATATCACAGCGAACGCCACACTGGCGCCAAACGTGGGGCCACCAATGCACATTTATTCATTTTAATAATTGAAATTGTGATCTTTTACAGGTACGGGGTACCAAAACAAACTATTAGTCATTGTTTATTTATTTGTTTCATGAGCATTGACATCTTCCTACCGAACTACTGTACGAATCTGAGTCTGCAAATTTGTTAAATACCAAAGCACTGAATATCACAGCGAACGCCACACTGGCGCCAAACGTGGGGCCACCAATGCACATTTATTCATTTTAATAATTGAAATTGTGATCTATTACAGGTACGGGGTACCAAAACAAACTATTAGTCATTGTTTATTTATTTGTTTCATGAGCATTGACATCTTCCTACCGAACTACTGTACGAAACTGAGTCTGCAAATTTGTTAAATACCAAACCACTGAATATCACAGCGAACGCCACACTGGCGCCAAACGTGGGGCCACCAATGCACATTTATTCATTTTAATAATTGAAATTGTGATCTATTACAGGTACGGGGTACCAAAACAAACTATTAGTCATTGTTTATTTATTTGTTTCATGAGCATTGACATCTTCCTACCGAACTACTGTACGAAACTGAGTCTGCAAATTTGTTAAATACCAAACCACTGAATATCACAGCGAACGCCACACTGGCGCCAAACGTGGGGCCACCAATGCACATTTATTCATTTTAATAATTGAAATTGTGATCTATTACAGGTACGGGGTACCAAAACAAACTATTAGTCATTGTTTATTTATTTTTTTCATGAGCATTGACATCTTCCTACCGAACTACTGTATGAATCTGAGTCTGCAAATTTGTTAAATACCAAAGCACTGAATATCACAGCGAACGCCACACTGGCGCCAAACGTGGGGCCACCAATGCACATTTATTCATTTTAATAATTGAAATTGTGATCTATTACAGGTACGGGGTACCAAAACAAACTATTAGTCATTGTTTATTTATTTGTTTCATGAGCATTGACATCTTCCTACCGAACTACTGTACGAATCTGAGTCTGCAAATTTGTTAAATACCAAACCACTGAATATCACAGCGAACGCCACACTGGCGCCAAACGTGGGGCCACCAATGCACATTTATTCATTTTAATAATTGAAATTGTGATCTATTACAGGTACGGGGTACCAAAACAAACTATTAGTCATTGTTTATTTATTTGTTTCATGAGCATTGACATCTTCCTACCGAACTACTGTACGAATCTGAGTCTGCAAATTTGTTAAATACCAAACCACTGAATATCACAGCGAACGCCACACTGGCGCCAAACGTGGGGCCACCAATGCACATTTATTCATTTTAATAATTGAAATTGTGATCTATTACAGGTACGGGGTACCAAAACAAACTATTAGTCATTGTTTATTTATTTGTTTCATGAGCACTGACATCTTCCTACCGAACTACTGTACGAATCTGAGTCTGCACCGGTGCGACAGTAACTTCGTATAAGCAGTGCAGTCCGCAGCTCTCGATCAACTCATGTATGGGCAGATATGAATGGTCTGTAATTACATAGCAGCACACTAACTACATTCGCTGCGTGAGCAAAAATAAATTAATATTAGTACCTGCAGCGATAAGTAGTAATAATTGAATATTCTGGCTGCGAGAATAACATTTTTGAGTGTTATTTGTGTATATTTGTCAGTTATAAGAACATTTTGTGTCAACTGGTGCTTGTCAGTGATTTATATATTTGTTTTGCTATATTGGTGAGAGAATGGTTAAACAAAAGAAAAATAAACCGAATGAGCATACTGATGCAGAGATGACATCAGAGTCTCGGGTAGAACAATCTACCATTATTTCTGTCGAATTATTAGAAAATTTAAATATGAATGATAATTTAGAAACTGATGTCCCGAGTGATAGTAAAACCCAGGACTTGCCAAAACAAGCTGACACTCTTGGATTCAACCAGTTAGGAATTAATGACAATATTTCTTCTGGGCGAGGGGCAGAAGTTAGCAATGCTGAAGCTATGTCCATACAGGATATGCTAACAGCATTATTTGAAAAGTTTACTATTAAAGAGCAGGAGCGTGAAAAACAACGCGAGCTTAAGGAGCAGGAGCGTGAAAGACAACGTCAGCAGGACAAGGAAAAACGTAGACAGGAAAAGCTTATAGAAAAACAGCAACAGGAGCTCAGGGACCAGGAAAAGGAAAAGAAATTTATGGAAAATATAAGCAATATTTTTCTGGAAAGAGATAATGAAATTGTCCGTAGGATAAATCAAGTGTTGGTCGATCGTGATAATGCTATTACTACCCATTTTAAGCAGGAGATCGATGCAGCAAAAACCACTATTGAACCGTTAACAAACATTCCAGTTCAGGTCAATATTCTTCAACTGAAGTAGATAGACTAGAGAACCAATTCAAAGCCTTGGCTACCGCTGTGGAAACAATGCAGGAGGACATTCCCTCGGAAATCCGAAAGCAAGTCCGAACATAAGTAGCCAGGGTGCTGAGCTTTGAAAATCAAAACTTTGAAAACCTGACAGTATTCAGTTATAACAACACTGGTACTGACAGGGAAAAGATCGCAGATAATCTAGCGGCGAATTTTAATGCACCAGAAGGAAGACCTAATTTTGGACATCAACCGATATTACCAGAGGAATATGTGACACCAAGGAACAATAGTAGTGGAATAGAATGTACTTGTAATAAAGTAACCACACCACCTGTGAATGATAGCAATTCCATGCACTTAATTACTTTGATGCATGAAGAAAGCCTGATTAAGCATAGACAGTTTCAAATATTTAACGAAGAAAGCAAGAAAAATATACATCCAGTAGTTTACATTCGAAAGTTCAAAAGTGTTCTTCCAAAATCATGGTCGGAAGGACAGAAAATACAGTTTGTGGTTTCACATATTTCTGCTGATGCGTCGCGCTGGGCATTAAATGCAGCAGAAACTTGCAAGACTTTCCACGACTTTGAGAAGGCGTTCCTTGATCACTTCTGGTCAGCGTCTACTCAAGAGCGACTCCGTAAAATTGTTTACAATGCAGAAAATGTACAATCCGAAGTAAGGTTCCTTAAGAAAGTACTTTGAAAAATATATTGACATGACCCGGTACTGGGATGAGACAGTAAACACCAGAGACTTATTGCGAGTGGTAAAAGCTAGATTATCCATACATATTAGAGAAAAATTGTTTAATGTTACAGACACCGATCTGAAAGAATTTCTGTCTGTAATTGATTCTCTGGATCTAGTGCAAGAAGACGCCAGAAAAAATTCTGAAGTGATCAGGAATAATAACAGTCCTAATAGAAAAAATTCATGGAATGGAAATAATGGAAATAGGGGCGAAGGTAGTCCAAAGAAAAATAAAAGTAAAGCTTATAGTAACGGAAAATACAATAATAATAATAGTAGTAAGAATCCCTACAACCAAGATTTTGTTCCATAAAAACACGGGAGAACTGCCGGATATCAGTAACTGCCTGCCACGATATTTCGGCGCAGAGTCTTCTGGCCATCTTCAGGTGAATGCCACTGTAGTAGTACTGGCGAGTACGCGCTGAGCTCCGCTATTTAAAGCCTTCTGAGGTGACATTGCGCATGCGCCGCTCAGTGCGCGCGTTCATAACGGCTCCGTGCGCTGCGCCTCGCGCCCTCCACTGTGAAAGCCTGGCGTATCGGTGTCAGGTCGATTTCCATCTTTATGCAGATAACTACGTCGACTACGAAGTTTCTCTATAACAGGATTCCAAGCAGAGTTCAGCTGATAACCGCTATCTCGATTGATGAGAGTCTCGTTGTCAGACAATCTTATTTCCACAGCTTCATTGATAATCGAGCTCCAAAAGTTGGATGTATGGGCTAAAATTTTTGTGTCGTTGTAATTCATGGAATGGTCTGTGGAAATACAATGTTCGGCGATTGCGGACTTGGTGGGTTGGAGAAGGCGAGTATGCCGTTGGTGTTCCACAATGCGTTCCTGCACAGTTCGTGTTGTTTGCCCTATATATGATTTGCCGCATTCACACGGAATTTTGTAAACACCTGGTTTACGCAGGCCCAGGTCGTCTTTAACGGATCCCACCAGTGATGAAATTTTGGAAGGAGGGCGAAAGATGACTCTCACTTGATACTTTCTCAATATTCTCCCTATCTGTGAAGAAATATTCCCAATAAATGGTAGATAAACAGTCGACCTGAAGGCCTCTTCCTCTTCCTTGTTCCGTCGTTTGTAGGTCTTCATCACTCTGTTCACTTGCCTAGGTGAAAAGCCATTCTTCAAAAATACTTTTTGCAGGTGTTCCAGTTCCGCTTGAAGACTGTCGGCGTCAGAGATAGTATGGGCACGGTGGACCAAGGTTTTGAGAACGCCCATTGTTTGTGCTGGATGGTGGCAACTAGTAGCTTGTAGATACAGGTCTGTATGAGTGGGCTTTCTGTACACCGAGTGACCAAGTGTGCCATCACTCTTCCGTCGCACCAAGACGTCTAAAAATGGCAGACAACCATCTCTCTCTATCTCCATGGTAAACTTTATGTTTTCATGTATGGAGTTCATGTGACGTAAAAATTCTTGGAGACGGTCCAGACCATGAGGCCACACTATAAAAGTGTCGTCAACGTACCGCCAAAATACTGTCGGTTTAAAAGTGGCAGAGTCGAGTGCTCTCTCCTCAAAATCCTCCATAAAAAGATTGGCTACCAGGGGAGACAAAGGACTCCCCATGGCGACACCATCAGATTGTTCGTAAAATTCGTTGTTAAATATAAAATATGTAGAGGAGAGAGTGTGCTCAAACAACGCTGTAATGTCTGCACCAAACATATTGCCAATGAGGTGTAGTGAGTCCACCAAAGGCACCTTTGTGAACAGTGAAACCACATCAAAACTGACCAATAAATCACTACTTTGCAGTTGTAGTGACTTCAGTCACTACAACTGCAAAGTAGTGATTTATTGGTCAGTTTTGATGTGGTTTCACTGTTCACAAAGGTGCCTTTGGTGGACTCACTACACCTCATTGGCAATATGTTTGGTGCAGACATTACAGCGTTGTTTGAGCACACTCTCTCCTCTACATATTTTATATTTAACAACGAATTTTACGAACAATCTGATGGTGTCGCCATGGGGAGTCCTTTGTCTCCCCTGGTAGCCAATCTTTTTATGGAGGATTTTGAGGAGAGAGCACTCGACTCTGCCACTTTTAAACCGACAGTATTTTGGCGGTACGTTGACGACACTTTTATAGTGTGGCCTCATGGTCTGGACCGTCTCCAAGAATTTTTACGTCACATGAACTCCATACATGAAAACATAAAGTTTACCATGGAGATAGAGAGAGATGGTTGTCTGCCATTTTTAGACGTCTTGGTGCGACGGAAGAGTGATGGCACACTTGGTCACTCGGTGTACAGAAAGCCCACTCATACAGACCTGTATCTACAAGCTACTAGTTGCCACCATCCAGCACAAACAATGGGCGTTCTCAAAACCTTGGTCCACCGTGCCCATACTATCTCTGACGCCGACAGTCTTCAAGCGGAACTGGAACACCTGCAAAAAGTATTTTTGAAGAATGGCTTTTCACCTAGGCAAGTGAACAGAGTGATGAAGACCTACAAACGACGGAACAAGGAAGAGGAAGAGGCCTTCAGGTCGACTGTTTATCTACCATTTATTGGGAATATTTCTTCACAGATAGGGAGAATATTGAGAAAGTATCAAGTGAGAGTCATCTTTCGCCCTCCTTCCAAAATTTCATCACTGGTGGGATCCGTTAAAGACGACCTGGGCCTGCGTAAACCAGGTGTTTACAAAATTCCGTGTGAATGCGGCAAATCATATATAGGGCAAACAACACGAACTGTGCAGGAACGCATTGTGGAACACCAACGGCATACTCGCCTTCTCCAACCCACCAAGTCCGCAATCGCCGAACATTGTATTTCCACAGACCATTCCATGAATTACAACGACACAAAAATTTTAGCCCATACATCCAACTTTTGGAGCTCGATTATCAATGAAGCTGTGGAAATAAGATTGTCTGACAACGAGACTCTCATCAATCGAGATAGCGGTTATCAGCTGAACTCTGCTTGGAATCCTGTTATAGAGAAACTTCGTAGTCGACGTAGTTATCTGCATAAAGATGGAAATCGACCTGACACCGATACGCCAGGCTTTCACAGTGGAGGGCGCGAGGCGCAGCGCACGGAGCCGTTATGAACGCGCGCACTGAGCGGCGCATGCGCAATGTCACCTCAGAAGGCTTTAAATAGCGGAGCTCAGCGCGTACTCGCCAGTACTACTACAGTGGCATTCACCTGAAGATGGCCAGAAGACTCTGCGCCGAAATATCGTGGCAGGAAGTTACTGATATCCGGCAGTTCTCCCGTGTTTTTATGGAACAATCAGTACGCCGGGAAAGCTTTAAACATCACAACCAAGATTTTGGTTATCCTAATAATAATAACAGTAATTATCAAAAGGCCGAAGAACACCAGCAACCGAATGGTAATCAGAGGCCGTACCACAATGAAAACCCAAACAATAACAATAGCAACCGAAGGAGACGAAATGACAACAGGTCAGACAGTCCATATAAAGACAAGCCTAAAAATATGAGGGGTGACAGTGAATATTGGCGACACCCAGGGCCAAGTCATTGGCAGCCACAGCAAAATTCTATCAATTCACGTCATCCAGAAATTATGTACAGGCTATACCTATACCAAGCAATCAATATCCACCGTGGTGGGATCCAAGCAGGCCTCCTCCGACTGAAAACTCACAAAATGTTAGAATAGTGGAGGTACCTTCGGAAACAAAACAAAACACTCAGAAGCCAACAAACTAATTTCGGTCCCTGTAGGCCGTCGCCAGGTGACTGAGGCCAACAATGAAGGCAATAGGTCGACGGAACAAAAAATAAACATGATACGGTATCAGGATGGCAACAGGATCGAAGATGAGCTATATCAGGAACCTGCTGTCTCTGATAAGCCACAAAGGGAAAATATCCAAGCAAGTGTCACCGGAGCTGTAAATGGTGTGGCAACTACTATTCTGCTTGACACAGGTGCGAATGTATCAGTTATGAACACGCAGTTTTTCAAGAAGGTATCGGAGATAAGGAGATTTCCGATTTGGCCGGTTGAAAATTGTAAGGTTATAGGGGCATTGGAAAAGAGGCACAGAGTATAAAATACCAGACACAGGTGGAAGTTTCCTTGGGAAATGATCGCTTATTATGCACGTTCCTACTAATGGATAACTTGTCCATACCGGTGCTTCTGGGTCTTGACTTCCTTCGGGAAAGAGAAGCTGTAATTGATCCCGCCCGTGGGACATGTGCACTTAAGTACCAACAGCGACCCATAACATTAATGCTGAATCGAGAGTTCGGTGCGAACCTTCCGCTGATGAGAAAAATGAATCTTTCTGTCAGCAAACAGAAGTTGTTAGGGTTGTGTCACAAAAATCGAAATAACGATGCACCCAGCGACGTGAGTGACATCGTCACAACAATAGAAGTGAAAGTACAGGAGGCAACTTGCATTAATGCTTCAGAGGCTAGACAATTAACAGAATTATTATCCGGATACCTCGAAGTATTCACTGAACGCCCTGGAATCATAAAAGATTACCAGTATAATAAGAAAGTATATCCGCACAAGACCTATTGCAGAACATCTTACTCGGTCCCCTGGACGAAGAAAAACGAAGTGAATATACAATGAACTAATCAGAAGTGCAAGTGCACTACCCCATAACTGTAAATATAATGTTTATGGTAAAATAATTAGCAGTAATAATTTGATAATATTATGTATGTATTAGTTTATAAGCTTTTATGTGAAGTATTACACAGTAATGTTCTTGAATTATTTGAACAAGGAGTAGAGAATCCCTTAATAAAGGTATTTTTACTTTAAAAGGGACAAATAACTTGATAAACACTTGAGTGTTGTTGCATTAGATGTGAGGAATTTTACCTTCCTATACGTAGGATAGAAATGATTAAAATGCTTAAGTAATATATTTGTTCGTGTGTAAGAATGGATATAACAAAAATATTTTCATAAGATTGTGTCATGTAGTCCCACACACGTAGCGAGTGTTGGTGGTGTGTGAGCTGTGTGACTGAGGAAAAAAAAAATAAACAAAAATAAAATAAACTGCTTTCACCACTAGTGAAGCGAAATCTGAATGTGTACTGATTTACGTACACGGCTTCATTACAAAGTCATTTAAAATGCTCTTATGAGCAACATTACTGTTAGGTAAACCGAACATGGACGTCTGTCCCAAAAACATGGTAAATAACAATCCCAATAAAAAAGTAAAAAATAGAAATATATAAATATATGTATGTGTAATAAAAATGGAAATGTACTGTTATCTGGACAGTTCAGTAATGATCTCATGGTCAAGATAATGTAGCAGATTCTGAAAGTTTTATATTGTCTCATGTTCATGTGACAGTGCAAAATTTTAAATTTTGTTATTCAGTCATAGTAATATGAACTTATGTGCAAGTGTACCAGACCTCATTACTTGAAAAGTGTCATTTGCATATAGATTGTCTGTTAAGTACTTTGGAAAACTACTGACAGCAATCAGAACAGTGAAACGTGTTTCGCAGGAACTAGTGGACGCGTGAAGAACTGTGATTTACATTGTGAATAATGAATGATGAACAGTGATAAAATCTGTGATCACGTAACCTTATGAACGCTATGGAGTGTCAAAGTTAGCAGCAGCGCTATGAACGTTGAGTACTGTTGACTGTATTAATAATTAACTTGAACTGATGACCTTTAGTAGTTTGATATGAAGCGTCTCCGCGTGCCAAATTTAATGTGACAGACTGTACAGCCTGCAGCGCGGCAAAACAATAATGCAACGTTGGCTACGCAGCGCGTCGCGAATATATTTACATTCCGCTTAAGTAAACGAAGCACACTACCGACACTTGTATGATTAACGGTGCAGTGTTCAAAATGTGCATATTGTGATAAACTTACATGTGAATCACTACATTGTGTTGAACAGTATCAAAATACAGAACATACTCCAAAAACAGTCTAATTCCATCCGTGTGAATGCAAGTGAAATGGCCACTAATAAACTTTTCCACAGGATGAGAATAGTAATTATCTTGTCAATGATGCTTATATATTTTGACATTTCATGTACCCGTCTTAAACTGAGGGACGTGGGAAAGGAGAAACAAGACCTGCTGTAGCGTGACTTCTAGCCAGCAGCAGATCCAAACCACGATGCAGCCGACGGCAACCGACGTCCCACCGACTCGGCCGGGGGCGGTCCAGCAGCAGCCACTACCTGTCTGCGGTCCAACGGCTCGACACGGGGGCGGTCTTACGATGTCAGCAGCAAATTCTTATGACATTCGATTAGTGAGTGATATACTACCGTGACAAAACATTCATTATCTCAGATGCTTACAACAGAGTCATAAATTTGCATTTTCCAGCATATTTTGTTTTACATTCATGTCAAGCGTGACTATTAAAAGTACATGTCTGTATTTTCTTGAAGCCCCTTGGACGGTTTTATCCCGGTTTTCCGAGTCCAGTGAACCCAAATGGGGGGGGGGGGGAGGGGGAGGGGCGATAAGTTAATCCGGGAAGTATCCGCAGCAATTTCCGAGATAATACAGTCACTGAAGTCATTTAAAGTACTCGATTCAACTATAATTTTATCATGTCTGAAACAACATTGAAACTGAACATTCGCATCTTGAGAGTAGCAAATCTACGTGGATTACGTGGACTGATAAAAAAAATATACAATGGATAAACTATTTTTTTCTCAGCCCAAGGGGCATTGTAACATCCACGTGATAAATTTATGGCTACAGTGCGACGAGAGGAAGATTATGCCTCTAACAGTTATAAACATTATCTATTCGACGTATGAAAAAACAGTGAAAACTTATTAATATTAATTATATATACAATATTCTATGATGTAATTGGACATATCGATGTGTATCATACAAAGACAATGATAATTGTAAATTCCTTTTATGATCTGCGTTTGTCATCCTTTGTTTTTACCTTTTGTTGGTTGGCTTTTGTAGGTTGCGGACGCATAATGAACTGAGGTCTGTTAAGAAATTGTAATTATATGTTAATTATTACTTGAAAATAGAGTTCATTATTGTCATAAACATGAGTGAATAATTATTTGTAACTTTAATTCCTCTCTCAGTAAGCATTATCTGTGTTAAGTATTTCTTTCCGCTGCAACGAGCGCAGCCATTGATGATAGCGATATGTATCTCGTTTTTGTCTGTGTTTTCCTTAGAAACAAATCAAATGTTTGCTTGATGCAGTATAAATAGTGCACAATACGAAAGTATATTTTATAGCGTTTAATAAGCATTTTAAATATTTACTTATCTGCTCTAACAATAGAAAGTCTCTATCAATTGTCTGCCGCCATCTTAACAATTATCTCAGCGGCAAATTCAAATTACGCAACTCTGCAGAATAAATTCCGAAGGTAATACAAATGTGTAAAAATAAATGTGCACCGGTGGTCCCGAACTCATTTTAATGAAAATAATTCGAATCAGATTGGTTCTTAAAAAACAGTGCTCATAGCACGATCGTTATAACAAACTTTTTTAGCTGATGTATGGAGCCGAAATTAATTACGCACGAGTTGCGAAGAATATTGTTTCAGGTAACATACGTCAGTGTTGTGCGCGGCTGATATTCGGTGGTTTCAATGATAATTTTGCTGCAGATAACTGTTTCCATCATAATCCATAATTGTATGGAATCTGCTGTATGAACTGTGATTTAGTGACACTTACACAACCTACAGACAACACTTTAACACGACGTTAAGTAGGAGTTCTTTAGCAACTTGACCAAATCTTTTTCCGGGAGAAAAATTATGTAGTAATTACTCAGTGTAATAAAATAAGATTATCATTTTCATTTACAAATTTGTTAAATACCAAACCACTGAACAACCCAGCGAACGCCACACGCTCTCAAAATTCCGCCATCTCTCCCCCCACATCCACCACTGCTGGCGGCTCACCTCCAACTGCGCAACGCTACGCGCTGTTAACAGCCAACTGCCCAACACTACAATAGCAAACAACAATGCAAACCAGCCACAGCACAGCCAGTGATTTTCTTTCATACAGAGCGCTACGTGGCGTTACCAATATAAATAACGTATACAGCCTACTTACACATTTGACGGTTACTTTATTCAGGGTACTGAACACGCCTCCCATCGCAATTCTCTCCTCCCCCCCCCCCCCCCCACCCACACACACAACCATGAACCTTGCGGTCGGTCGCGTGACTTGTGTTTTTCAGCGATACAGACAGCGCTACCATACGGGCAACAGCAATAGATCGATGTATAACAGGTAGTCACTGAAATGGGGGGGGGGGGGGAGGCAACAGCCTTTTCAGTAGCTGTAGGGGTGTCTGGATGTCTCATTTGGCCTTGGAACATCAACCAAAACAGTCTTGCTGTGCTGGTAGTACGAAAGGTTGAAAGGAGGGGGAGCTGCATCCATAATGCTTCTAGACGGCATGAGATCTACTGTACGGTTAAATGACGATGCCATTCTGTTGGGTAAAATATGTCGGAGGTAAAAGAGTCACCTGTTCGGATCTTCGAGTGGGGACTATTCAGAAGGATGTTGTCATCATAATAAAAAAAAGTTGTTTTCTATGGATTGGAGCATGGAATTTAAAAAGGGAATTGGTGAGCCGGGAGAGGGGTATGGGGTAGTAGATGTAGTGTTGTGAACAAGTGAAGTTCGCTAGCAGAAGGAACACACTTCTAATCAGGTGAATACTGGGTTACAAGTAGAAAGTCACTTACTGATACTGATAATTAATAAGAAAATAGCAATATGGGTTAGCTGCTACGAACAGCACAGTGACTGCATTAACACAGCCCACACCTTCCACGGTAGTACAAATTAATATGCGAACTATCTCTGCAGAAGATGTAGAGACTGAAGAATGTGTGAACAGAAAAAGCAAGTTATTCAGAAAGTTAAAAGTGGCGGAAGTTTAATTGTAATGGGGGATTGGAATCGACAGCAGTGAAAGGAAGAGAAGATAAAATAGTGGGTGAATATGGAATGGGGGTGAGGGGGAAGGAATGAAAGAGGGAGCCACATGGTAGAATTTTTCACAGAACATAATTTAATCGTCGCTAACAATTGGTTCAAGAATCATGAAAAATGGTTGCCTGCTTCTCGTATACATAGAAGAGATCGGAAGACAACGGAAGGTTTCAGATTGATTATATAATGGCTTTTGATTACTATATAATGGTAAGACAGATGTTTCGGAGCCAACTCTTAAATTGTAAGAAATTCCCAGGGACGGATATTGACTCAGACCACAAGTTGTAGGTTACAAACGCTGGATCAAAAATGAAGAAACTGCAAAATGGTGGGAAATTAAGGAGACTGGATCCAGATAAACTGAAAGCACCAGAGGCTGATGAGAGTTTGAGACGGAACATTATGCACCGGTTCATTAAAACAGGGGAAACGATTACAGTATAAGACGAATGAATAACTTTAAGAAAGTGAAGGCATCAGAGGATGAAATACGTAAAAAGACAAGGCCTACTAGAGATACTTAGATAACAGAGGAGGCATTGAAATTAACTGATGGAAGGGGACAGCATAAAAATGGAGCGAATAAAGCAGGCAAAAGGGAATATAAACGTTTAAATAACGAGGTTGGCAGGAAGTGCAAAATGGCCAAGCAGGAACGACTTAAGGAGTTCGAAGCATATTTCACTAGAGGAAAAATAGATACCGCCTACAGGAAAGTTCAAAAGACATTTGGAGGAATGAGAAGGGGCTTTATGAATATCAAGAGCTCAGATGTAAAACCTGTTCTAAGCAAAGAAAGGGAAGCTGAAAGTATTTAGGGGGTCTGCGCAACGCAGTTGAACTTGATCGTAATATTATAAAAATGTAAGCGGATGTAGATGAAGATGAGATATGATACTGCGGGAAGAATATGCCAGAGCACAGGAAGACCTAAGTTGAAACGATGCCCCAGAGTATATGACATTCCATGTGAACTACTGATAGTCTTGAGAGATCCAGCTATGACAAAACTCTTCTATCTGATGTGCATGACTTATGAGACTGCCGAAATACCCTCAGACTTCAAGAAGAATGTAGTAACTACAATTCTAAAGAAATCAGTTGCCAATAGGTGTGAAAATAACCCATTGCCGCAAAATGCTAATACGAATTCTTTTCAGAAGAATGACTAAATTGCAAGAAGCAGACTTCGGGGGAGGTCGCTTTGGATTTCGGAGAAATGTAGGAACTTGCGAGGTAGTACGTATTTCCCCTACGACCTTTATTAGAAGATAGCTAAGGAATGGAAAACCTACGTTTATCGCATTTTTAGACTTAGAGAAGGCTTGGGGCAATGTTAATGAAATACCCCCTTGGAAATTCTGAAGGTATCAGGGGAAAAATACAGGGATCGGAAGGGTGATTATAACTTGTATAGAAACCAGACGGCAGTTATAAGAGCCGAGGGGAATGAGACTGAAGCTGTGGTTAAAGAGGGAGTGACACGGGGATGTAACCTATCCCCTCTGTTATCTAATCTGTGCACTGAGCAAACAGTAAAGGAAACCAAAGCAAAATTAGAAGTAGGAACTAAAGTTAACGGAGAAGAAATAAAAACCACGAAGTTTCCACATGGAACTAATTCTGTCACAGACAACAAAACACTTGGAAGAGCAGCTGAATGGATTGGACAGTAACTTGAAAGGAGGATATAAGACGAACATCAGCAGAAGGATAATGGAATGTAGCCGCATTAGGTCAGGTGATGCTGAGGTAATTATAATAGGAAACGAGACACTTCAAAATGGTTCAAAAAAATGGTTCAAATGGCTCTGAGCACTATGGGACTCAACTGCTGTGGTCATCAGTCCCCTAGAACTTTGAACTACTTAAACCTAACTAACCTAAGGACATCACACACATCCATGCCCGAGGCAGGATTCGAACCTGCGACCGTAGCAGTCTCACGGTTCCGGACTGCGCGCCTAGAACCGCGAGACCACCGCGGCCGGCTCAAAATGGTTCAAATAGCCCTGAGCACTATGGGACTTAACATCTGAGGTCATCAGTCCCCTAGCGCTTAGAACTACTTAAACCTAGCTAACCTAACGACATCACACACATCCATGCCCGAGGCAGGATTCAAACCTGCGAGCGTAGCGTATCTTAGGAAGAGATATTTGCTAATGTTGAATATAGACTTAAGTTTTAAGAAGTGTTTCCTGAAGACATTTGTCTGAGATGTAGCCTTGTATGAAAGTGAAACACGGATGATAAACATTTTAGACAAGAAAACAATAGAAGCTTTTGAAGTGTGGTACTACAGATGAATGCTGAGGATTAGGTGGGTAGATCACGAAACTAATGAGGAGGTACTGAATAGAATTGAGGATACATGAAATTTTCTGCGCAACTTGACTAAAAGAAGGGATCTGTTGATAGGACAATGTTGTCGGTAGAAGACAGTTATTGAATTCCACTAGGAGAGGCAAATCTCCCCAGAGAGATGGGCATTTTTGTGGAAATGGTGCTGCGACTTGTTGTTGTGGGCAGAGCCAGCGTCTATCCTAAATGAAGGCAGCGGACTCTGTGCTGCCGTGACCATCCCCAGAGAGTATTTACGATATTTTTGTCTTTTCTCCTTTAATATCAAAGGTCAAGATGCCGTAACACTGCCCAGCCATCATGAAAAGAACGGTACATTTATCTCCAATATTTTGGCCATTCAATTGAATTAAGTCCATGATTGTGGTGTCAAGAAGTTGAACAGTCGAGCAGTTACAGCACTAGGGCAGTACCAACCACATGTTCAATTATGTGCGTGTTGTACGCCAAGACAGGAAAGATTCTGCTGCATTCTCCAGTTTTTTTCATGAAACAAGCGATGTTCTCGTCAGTCACACTATCAACTGTATAAAATAATCCCCTCCATGTTGGTTTTCTTGTTTTTTTAAGTAGAGAGATGAAGAGGGGGAAATAAGTTTTGTGGCATTTGTGTTCTGACCACCATAGTCTCTGGCTGCCATGTGATGCTAATTGGTACATGCTTCACTGATGTTGGGGAAACGTAAGTTTCGCAGTCGTCACTGGTGTGATCCATACATTCAGCAGCTCCAGGCTTAATGCTACTTGGAAGCAAAATACATTGTCAGTTTGACTATTATTTGCGATTTGTCTCATTGACGTTGAATTCGCGAGCTCCTCATACAAGTATAACTTGTTGTGTTACCTCCATTCAGTCTTCCATATAATTTGGTACCTCCCGACTGTGTTAGGGTTGCTTTGAGTAATTTCGATTCAGATACTTTTTCTTTACAAACTGCTTCTGTATTGTGTTCAATAACATTAAAACAAATAAAGAACAGTTGTACTCACACTTTATTTAACTTACAAGATCATTTAATCTA
Organism: Schistocerca nitens; assembly: GCF_023898315.1. Taxonomy (NCBI): domain Eukaryota; kingdom Metazoa; phylum Arthropoda; class Insecta; order Orthoptera; family Acrididae; genus Schistocerca; species Schistocerca nitens. The sequence continues at coordinate 593,167,953 of NC_064618.1, read as the reverse complement.
ACTACAGGTTCTCCATGATTAGTTGACACAATAATAAAAAACATAATCTGTGGCACACCCAAGCTTGTTGTTGCCAGTGTGGAGGTTTCATCGCTGTGAACAGTGGCCAACCCATGATCTCTTACAATTGAGTCAAGGTAATGAGCACTGCGCTCAATTGACTTGTGTGATTATAGGTCTGTTTATTTAATAGGGAGAGCTGTGCCGATTTCCTTACGATCATAATTTAGCTGTGTGTTGTTTCATAACTAATTGGTTAATGACATTTCAGTATCCTGACATAATATGCGACAACACTTTATAGCAATATCATAGCATAATGCAGTCTATGGTAAACTACCCACTCAAACAAGTTAAAATTTCAAAACCTATCTTTTTTTTTTCTTCACTGACGTTCCTTGAGTATCTGCTCCTCCAAAAGTTTTACCACTCTTTGCAAGTGCCTGACTGTCATTCTCCCCATGTCGTAATTCGTCATTCCACCATCTGTAGCTTCTACCGTTACCAATTAATTGAATTCCTCAAGTTCCTAGAATACTTACAGAAACCCGTGTACGCTATTCCGTAAACTAAATCAGTTTTCGAACACTCATTATGTCGCAACTCATCAATTACCTGCCGCGTGTCTACTAAGACACATCTGTTTCTTTCCCTCCACACGCACACAGTCCGTATTCTGTCTAAGGCGTACATCAACCAACTCCCACTTCCTGATCCCTAAATCCATAAAGAAATCTATCCTATAACCCTTCATTTCCTGTTCCACGCGTAAATAACGGGTTTGATCTCTACCTTCTACCATCTACCCACTCCGACTCCAAACTTTTAACTTACCACTCACTGTTAGCATCCTCCTACATCACCGTTCCTAGCTCTCCCACAAAAACGAAGCTCGCACTACCGCTAATCCTACACTGCTCGCGTACCCACTCACTCAAGCATTTACAGTTGAGTTGGAAAGCTGCTCCTTCATCTTCAGCGCTTAGCCAACAAGTAATCTATAGCTCCATGTTCTCGGACACATTTTATGTATTGTTATCTTTTATTTTGAACTCCTTACAGTAATGAAAGAAAAACATCTAGGCTGAAGAGAGCTCAGTGCCACCCCGAAAGAAAAATAACACTAAGTTAAGGGGGAGAGATTTTGATGACTAGTCCACGTGGAGGGAATTAGAAATAGAGAGACAGAGAGAAAAAGAGAGAGAAATGTCTATGCAAGCAGAACACTATCGATGATGTAACAAACACCATTTACGTACAGAAATTTCAAAGTAGAGCCTTAACACCACTTTACCAGAGGTTTCACCACTTCACCATTTCGCTATGTTCTCTCTTAGTAAGTGTAAACGATGTACGCAGATTAAAAGGCTAAAGCTATAGATGATATTTCTCTGATTCGGTTGTGCTTATTGGTCAGACTAAACTACGTGAAACAGAAGTCGACTTCAGAAATGTGACATACCTTCAAATTCTGAACTGGAAAGAGACCAATTGAATTAAGATGGCGGATGGTGTCATCTTAATGACACAATGACGCAATGAAACAGGCAGGGTTCTTTTTTAACGATTTCCTTCCCAATAGTAGGCTATGTACAAACAGCAGAGCGTAATGTACGACCAAGCACTGGCGCCCTCCGACTCGTTCTTCTGAAGTGCTCATGCAGAAGTGTTTTCGGCGAAGCTATCTCACTCCCACCCTATAGCTTGTGAGCAGCTCTCCCTCAAAACCGCCATAGCCAGTCCCATTGTTCGTGGCTTCCATCGGGGCCGCAGAAACGGGCGTCTGTTATCTGGCCAAGGAAAGCATCTTCTAGTTCCTCTGCAGCATTACTGGCATTCATTCAGCAGCAGAATTTTCCCTCCTCTCCTCTCTCATCCTCCCTCTCTCTCTCTCTCTCTCTCAAACACACACCCTCTCTCTCTCTAGCCTGCAGAGGGCTGGAAAAATCTGGCTTCACAGCGGTGCTGTTGGAGTCAGACGAGAGGCCTCCAAACATTCAGCTGGATCCGACCCGCACGGCCGCTCCGGTATAAATGCATGCAGAAACAGCGAGATAAGTTCGCAGAGCTACCGTAAAAACAGTTGCCTTCCTTTCTCTCTCCCTCTCCGTCCACGTTCCTCTCAAAGCTCTCTCCCGTCCACCCCCCCCCCCCCCCCTTCCCATACACTCTGTTCGCTTCTCTTACTTCTGCAGTCTTCCTGTCCTCTTTCAGTGTGCGATATACGAGCGTCATAAATTAGCGACGATTTATTTCCGTGGATGCACATAAATTCATATTTTATATACTTTTGAGCAGAGTACCAGAGAGCTGTAGTAGTTATGGAAGACTTCGTTACAAAACTAAATATATGTAACGGATTTACGCAGACGGAGAATTTCGCATCAGTAATTGCAAAAAACTGGCAGCAGTGGTAAATTCTTCCCAGCGCACAGAATGTCGGTATTCTGATGTCCACATTCAAATGTCGCAGCGAGTGGTTCTTTGATTAAATCGTTTGACATGCCCTAATGAGAAACGTAGCCAGCATTACTTGTTTGCTGACACCGAACCGTAGGTGGAGACAACTTCGATGGTATGCATGCTTTTAGAAGAACATGCAAGTGAAAGAAATTACTGCACATGCGCTACTTTGACAACTGTTTGCACTGCGTACCAAACAGAATGAACGAGCACTCCGATGTTTACATCTCATCTGCAGTACGAGTGAGTCATTGCATTCTTTTAAGATCCAGCAAATGCATGCACCATTATTGGAACCAACTGCATCACCTCCCGACACCAGAATTAATTCCCTTTTCCTTCACAGTAATCCTTGCCACCCTCGATAACGTACCATCGGCTGCGCTCTGACAATCTTTTCAAATCCTACATTTCTATAAGACCTTCAAACCCTCAGTAACATACAATCATAAGTCAAAACTTATGACCACTGCCCATCACTACATTGGATGCTGTACAGTGGCATTTCGGGCACGTAATGTGGTAAAAAAAAAAAGTTTGTAAGTGGAGCAGATATGGACGGGGGATGACCCCAGCGAACATATTGGCTCCAAATGGGGAAATCCATTGATACAAGCGACTCTGATAAAAGGAAGTTTGTTATTACGCATTGTCTATGAACGAGTATCTCGAAAACGGTGAGGCTGGTCGAATGTTCACTTTTTGCTGTCGTGAGCATGTATGGAAATATATTGAAGGACAGTGAAACTGCCACTAGGCGCTAAATAGGTGGACGCATATGATTCAGCACAGAACGAGACTTTCGGAGGCTTGGCTCCTCTGTAAAGTAGGATAGATAGTGATCTGTGGTGCCTCTGTCGAAAGAGCACAATGCTCGTGCACGCAGCACACTGTCCATCCTACATTATTGAACATGTAGCTCCGCAGGGTGTCACCCCTACGTGTTCATTTATTGAGACAATTACATCATGAGTTATGATTGCAGTGGGCACGGGACCATCGGGATTCGATGGAAACGAGTCGGCTCTTCGGATGAATCACAATTTTGCTACACTAAGTTGATGGTCGCCTCCACAAACGTTGTCATCGAGATGAACGGCAGCACGAAACGTGCACCGTGCCACATACGCAGGCTGGTGAGAGCAGTATTACGCTATGGGAAACATTCTCCTGTGCCGGCATGGGAGCTGTGGTAGTAATCAAAGACACACTGGCAGCTGCGAATCACTTGTATCCATCCCTTCATGCTTGATGTCTTCCCGATGGCGACGTCATCTTTCAGCAATATAATTGTCCGTGTCTCGGAGCCTGAACGGTGCTACAGTGGTTTCAGGAGCATTATTGTGAACTCACATCGATGTCTCGGTGACCAAATTCTCCTGATGTAAATCCTATGGAACACATCTGGATCGGCTATCGAGCGCTATCACCGCGTAGGTAAATCAGCGGCCCGTTATTTACGCGTACCGGTGCACAGACATCCAATGCCACATCCCTTCACGAAACTACCAACAAACTTTCGGTTCCCTGATAAGCAGAATCGGTGATGTATTTCGTTACAAGGATGGAGAAACAAGCTATTAAGCACGTGGTCAAAATGTTTTGGCTCATTATTGTATATTCCTACAGACCGGGCAGCCAAATCTCAGTGTTTAGAAAGATGTTCGGATCGATTCACTCCCAACGAATATACAAATACTTAAGCCAGCAACTAGACATCCCACGTAATCAGTATGGCTTCCTTTTCAACGTCTCCTTTTACCTCCCCTGACTCCTATCCTACCTGCTTCTTAACTAAAATTCTGCCCTTTTATATTCCTCCATCTCGAAAAACCAGGTCTAGGCATTTCATTTTTACGTATTGTAGCTCACTTATTACACTATTTCTAGCAAATTCCCCATCACTTGTTATAATCGAGAAGAGTTCCCACGTCTTCCTTCTAGTGCAGAAGATTTCCAAAGCTCTGTGTTCTCTCCTTTACACTGGTGACATGCTAAGCCACCATCTACTGCCCGTGTCTCCAGTACGCCAATAACACACCTTTCAGTGCCTCTTCAGTGCCATCCAGAAATATCAACGTTCCCTTCAACTTCATCTCAGCCAGTCCTACTGCTGGTGCAACGAGTGGCTTCTGAATACAAAACCATCCAAAAGCCAGAGAAAAGTTATAGAACCAACCACATGCAACATCCTTCGCCATGACTTCATCCTAAGCATTTACGCCCAACTTGTTCAATTATTTTACTGACAGTTACCTGAACTAGCCCCCGTACATAAGCTGACATGAGACCACTTAATCTGTCATTCAACTAGGACATAAAAAAAGCAGACTATCACAGGCTAAGACTGCGTTCCAGGCCAAGAGACGTTTCAAATGAAATTAATAAATGCCAAACACCTTTTCAGATTCCAAACAGTATTATATGTACCTGCATATTCAGGTGATGAATGAAATTTTGTGCCAAGAGCCGCATTCGAATCGATGTCTCTTGCTCATTAGTCAAATGCATTAACCACTGCGCCACCTGGAAAAGCGGTTGTGCACATCTGCACGGAATATCCTAGCACACCTCTCTCCTTAGACCAAATTCCCATTCACGCCTCAGCCCACTTGTTATTACCTGAAACTCAAACAGCACCACTAAGGCTTTCCAAGTGTACCGAAATAGCACATCAGTATCGAACGAAACAAGGAATCCCGCCTAACACGAAGGCATACGTGCTTTAATCAAATGAAACAATATTGACTCAGAGACATTTTCAGCTGTCAAAGATCTGTAATGTATATATGCAGACCGAAGCAATAAATGAAAATTTGTACCAAGGCTGTGATTCGAGCACGGATCACGTGCTAGTTAGTAGATACATCAAGACGAGCTTACTGGTATAAATTATAGGTCATTTGGGGAATAAATTACAAAAAATGTACGTTTGAAGCACGCTTTTTGTGAGAGTGAATTATGGTCTCTTGGAAAAACCGGAACAGGTGATAATCGAAGCGTTAGAGAAGCGGCGCTGCAGAAGAGTATCGAAAAATAGGTGGACTTACAAGATGAGGAAGGTCCTCTCAGAATCGGCGATGAAGAGGAGATAAAGAATATTGGAATATTCTGACAAAAAGAGGGAACAGAGTGACAGAACATATGGTAAGACATCGGGGAATAGTTTCCATGGTACTAGAGGGATCTGTAGAATTGAAAAACTGTAGAGAATGACAGTGACTGGAACACATTCAGGATTTAATGTGCAAGTGCAGGCAACGAAATAAAATAAAATAAATACAACTATGTTACCTTCATGCAATACCAGGAAGGATAGAAAATAAAGAAATTTAACTTATTGTACGTATACGGTATAGCACGACCAATACAATTATGATTTCATTGGTATATTGTTTGACGGTATACAAGATCTCGAACACAGTATAACCAACTGCAACCTCTGGCAGAAAAAAGTGCTGTAACCAGCTGGGCTTGGAAATGAACTAAAACTGGAAGCGCGATGCACGTACGTCACTCCATGCTCCTTCAGCTCTATGTCAGACTCTATCAATAGTAGTGATGCGTCAGTCTTTCGGCAAACTACGACTAATTGTTTTCAATGAGCGAGAGGCCTGGAGAACATGCTGGCCAGCCGACGCTACAGTCGAACACTCCATACATCGAGGTAGCCTTGGGAAGCACAGGCAACATGTAGTTCGGAGATTACGAAGATCCGGCACAGCCATCGGCTTTAACACGTCAGAAATCAGCTATCAAAACAACCTAGTCGGTTATGCGGAACAATGGTGATAGTGTGACGTACCCAATGGTATCCTATAAATTCCACAAGGTGCTGGATCCGCTTGACGACGACCAAAGCGATCTGGTAGTGTGAAACGTCCCCTTAGAAAAACTTATGAATGACTGTGCTGATAAACCCCTTACGTTATTTGATTTTTAAACAGCTGAGCAGAACTGAACGTACTCAGACATTTCGCTCTTTACTTATTCTGATCAACACTAAACTGACATACAATATTTTTTTACGCAACGCAATCTGACTTCGAAAAATCCCTACAAAAGAATGGCCCTGACTAACAATAACCTATACCTTTCATGAATCACTTACCTCACAAAAATCTTCGTTACTCGAACTACTGGAATACAGCGAGCGCCACTACTGCCAGCTAAATAAAAGATTCAAACTACTGAAGGCACTAACTACAGATAGGCATAGTTAGCAAACGAAAGATTTTGATAGAGAACAAACAATGTATCTACCTTAATAATGTTCAAAAGTAGTCACATATATATCAGTTCATGACATCCAGTCTTACAAATATACTCTTTCTGGCGGACACACGTCCAGATAGTCCGCTCTTAAAATTCTGCCATCTCTCTCCCCACATCCACCACTTCTGGCGGCTCACCTCCAACTGAGCAACGCTACGCGCTGTTCACACACAACTGCCCAACACTACAATAGAGAATATTTCAACAATGCCAACCAGCCACAGACTGCACGCAGCACAGTCAGTGATTTGCATACAGAGCGCTACGTGGCGTTACCAACATAAAAACCTAAACAGCCTACTTACAAGTATTTTTCTCTCTTCGACTAATCTGTACACAGATATGTCGTACGTATCCGCACCTAGGCTGGTCTGAGAAGACGACGTGCTGCTCCTGTGTCCAGTGTTGGTGGAACCACAGCTGGCCTAGCTGTGCTGCCGCATCAAGGAGACCCACAACAGTCATCGCATGGTGCATTTCAGACGACTAACACTGTTCATGAAGATACGTTACACTACATCGCTGTTGGATTCAGTATGACATAGTGAACAGAATATATTTGCTATCAGTTGCGGGTCACACAGATCGCCTTGACGACAGACCGTGGTGATTTGGTTCAAATGGCTCTGATCTATGTGGGACTTAACATCTGAGGTCGTCAGTCGGTCACACAGATCGCCTTGACGACAGACCGTGGTGATTTGGTTCAAATGGCTCTGATCTATGTGGGACTTAACATCTGAGGTCGTCAGTCCCCTAGAACTTAGAGCTACTTAAAGGTAACTAACTTAAGCACATCACACACATCCATGCCCGAGGCAGGATTCGAACCTGCGACCGTAGCAGTCACGCGGTTCCGGACTGAAGCGCCTAGAACCGCACGGCCACCGCGGCCGGCCGTGGTGATTTCCAGACGAAGTAAAACCGTCCAGGTGGGTACTTTTTTGCCGCATACATGTCAATTTCCTGTCTCAAGTTACATGACAGCACTGTAAGATTCAGTACTGCATAGTAAATATTATGTATATCCTCTTGGCTGCTAGTCACACAGATCCGTATAGATCCTCCATGGCGTTAGGTATGACCCGCCTGAAACTATCAACTACATATTCCATATTCGCATAACGTTTGAGTGATATGGACCAATACGAGCAGTCTAGACAGACAATGATCAATGATCCCGACGCTGTTCTGTTAGGATATGTAGTGGTAACAGTCTCTCCTTCTTACGGGGCATATAACTTGATAATATCTCAAACAACCGAAACTGAAACGTGATTTTTGAATCCCGAACCAAGTGCCTATAGCACTGACACAAAGTAATCGCAATACCAAAAACTAATTAGTGAAGAGTAATGACATTTTCGGATTACACTTGTCTATCTAACAAATTTAAGTGATTTACACTGGAAGGTCACAGGTTAATGTAAGAGCGAGATAAAACATTCCTGATGTGAGAAGCTGGTATAATAACAACCAGATGATGAATGCAAGCATGCAAACGTACGTAGATTTTATTGTACAGATGCGGAATATTACTTTGTGCGATGTAACTCCCTGCCTGTTGCACTTGGTCGGTAATCACAGTGGCACTAAATGCTATTTGAGGAAGACAGTAATGTTGTCAAATGATGGTATCCCATAAGTGCTTGATTTGAGACAGATTTTTGTGAACAAGCAGGCTGAGGTGATATGTCGACACTCTGTACAGCACGTCAGGTGACAACAGCAATATGTGGGCGAGTGTTATCTTGTTGGAAAGCACTTCCTGGGATGTTGTTCTTGAATGGTAACACAACAGGTCGAATCACCAGACCTACGTACAAATGCGCGGTCAGGGTGTGCTGGTCAATAACGAGAGTGCTTCTACCGTCATAGGAAATTGCACCTTACACCATAACTCCAGGTATAGGTCCAGTGTGTCTAACACGCAGACAGATTGGTTGGAGGCTCTCAACTGGCTTCTTTCTAACCAACACCTGGCTACCACTGGCACCGGCGCAGAAACAACTTTCATCAGAAAACACAACAGTCTCACTTCACACCACAGAAGTCAGAAATGGCGGTGGTTTGGGGTCAGTGAAATGCACACCACAGGGGGTTTAGCTGGGACAT